>NC_053145.1:24320257-24401830 GCF_016808335.1 Panicum virgatum | reverse complement strand
AGCCCTGTCGGTTTGCCGAGAAGCTGCTTCTCGGTTAGCGTACTCACCGACATTCGGGTATCATGTAGGAGTTCATGCAAATATGAAACGGGACAGGATTTCTCCAGTGCGGGTCATTCTTTCTGGCACCTGCAACTCTAAGCATGTGGCTAACATAACTTATCTGCTAATATGAATAGTATACTAGGATCTGTTGCCTATGCCCCCCCACTAACCTTAGGTGTGCTTGTTTATTCTTATTCATGAGAGTTGGCTGTTCTGTGTGTGTCGCATTACCCCCCCTGATTATCCTTTATTATCACTTACACATGTATAATCAGCAGTCTTCACCTTATTTCATAATGTCATGGTTATGTAACTAGTAAACATCTTCACACAACCTCTCCATCCCTTGGGAAAATATAAATAACGATACCCTGAATACTTCCGGGTGAAATGATACAACGGTATATCCGTGTTGCTTACGATCCTTCTGTAAACGTTAAGACATTCCAACCCAGCATTTCCTTGGTGGTGTTGCTAGGAACTAACCCCTCCTAGCGACGTTAAGAAATGCCAACAAGCATTTCTGGCGCCGTTGCCGGGGATGGCACTAGGTGTAAAGATTTTACTAAGCACATAAACTTGGCAATATGAGTAAGAGGTAGCTACTGCTTATACAGGCTAATTTGTTTCCTTTTGATTTCTCCTGATTGGATGAAAATAGGGTAGTGTATGTCTGGTTTCTCCTTGCCGACAAACTTCGTTGAAAATCCCGAGAAGCTCGTGAGAAGGGTCCGACCTCGCGTCGTCCCTCCTCCGCTCTCGCAGTCGACAAGCGAGCCAGCTTTTCAAGCACCACCAACAACAACCGAACCCATGGCTGAGAAGACTCTCCGCGACTTCTCCGTCCCCTTAGCTGCCAATGTGCCAACTGGACCCAACGTTGATGTTGGGGATGTGAATTTTGAGCTAAAGTCCAGCCTCATAAACATGGTGCAAGCTAGCCCATTATGTATCAAGCCAAATGAGGACGCCAACGCCCATCTCCAGAACTTCTTGGAGCTCTGCAAGACCGTAACCATACGGGGTGTTACGGATGATGCCATCAGACTCCGTATGTTTCTTTTCTCACTCCTGGGGAAGGCAAAATAGTGGTTTTATGAGAACAAGGAAGCTGTCAGCACGTGGGACAAGTGTTCCATGGCGTTCCTTGCCAAATTCTTCTCATTGGGCAAAACAAATGCCCTACATGGAAGAATATCAAGTTTCCAACAGAACATCTAGAGCTAACGACCACATCTAGAGCCCATCTGGATGCTGCTGCTGGAGGAGCCTATCTGGACCTTACAGTTGCCAAGGCTACAGCCTTAATTGAATATATGGTCTCCAACCAGGGCTGGAACGAGGAGCGTTCCCAGCCCAAAACCACGGGCGGAATGCATATCGTGAAGGAAATGGATATGCTCGTCGCCTAGATGGACCTCCTACTCAAACATCTACAAGAAAGGGCAGAATTCAAGAAACACAGAAACAACTACACCCAATCCATGAACTCATACTCAGCGTGCGAGGTTTGTGGCGATGGTGGACACTCGGTGAATGACTGCCCCGAGAGACCCGTGGAGAAGTGGTACATGAACAACAACGGGTTCTGTCCCACAAGGAGGCCAAGGGTGGGGTCAAGCACGCCACCATTCCAAGGAGGAGGTAACAATTTAAATTTCAATTTCAATTCGAACCAACCCTCCTTGAGATATCTGGTCTTTGGCTAAGCTAAATTAATGAATCTTAAACAAAAAACTTGCTGCTAATGATAAAATTTGGAAAGTATAATGCCAAAGTTTGAAACTTCTTTCTTCTGCTCTTAACAATCAATTAGATCTCAACAAATGATAGAAACCCAACTTGCTCAAGTGGTTGCTGCTGTTCCTTTTTCAGAAAAGATAAATGGGGTGACCACGAGGGGTGGTAAGACCATTCGTGATCCACCACATCCTAACCATGCAGAAAAACAGCAAGGCCACAGGAGGAGGAAGAAGAAACTCCAAAACATGACGACCCCGAGGATCCAGAGGAAGAAACTCCACTGAAATTCATCGATACAAGCTTCCTCCCGTTTCCTACCTGGAAATGGACAACTGCCGTGGATAAGCAATTCGCTCATTTCGTTGAGATGATCCAGAAGATACATGTTAACGTCCTGTTGCTGGATGTGATGCATGTACCAACTTATGCCCGTTACATCAAGGACATCATCAACAACAAGCGACCATTGCCCACGATAGAGGTCATCAAGCTCACGGAAGAGTGTAGTGCTGCTATACTCAACCAACCTCCGGAAAAGAAAGAAGACCCAGGGTGCCCAACGATCACCTGTTCAATTGGCACTCAACACTTCTGTCACGCCTTGTGCGATCTTGGGGCTAGCGTTAGTGTGATGCCCAAGGCCGTCTTCGACAAACTCACCTTCACGCATCTGACGCCAACATCGATGCATGTCCAGTTAGCGGATTCCTCAGTTTGCTATCCAGAGGGGATCGCTGAAGATGTTCCAGTCAGAGTCTGAGACTACTTCATCCCATTTGACTTCGTAGTACTCGACATGGAATGTCAAAAGGAACACCGCTCATCCTTGTGCGGCCATTCCTAAGCACTGCTGGAGCACACATTGATGTAGGGGCTAGAGAAATCTGCTTCAACATCAATGGGAAAGAAGAAAAATTCCCGTTCCGGCCCAAGAAGGAACAATGCTCAATGATCAACACCAAATTTGGACCAAGAGAAAAAGCCGAAGTGACTTCTCCCGATCAAGAACCTGCGACCACACGAACCACAAGAACATCAAAGAACATGTGGCATAAGCTCGCGAGTTCATCCTCGTCCAATTCTCCAGACGGGCCGAACAATGGTAACTAAAGTTGGAGAAAGGTCCCGCTCGTCAGACACAAAACAACGAGCCCATGCCGAAGGTAAATTGGTACGTATCTCATATTTACTTTTCACCATTTTTCTTTTTCTCGACCTTTTCTGATTTTTCCACTACATATTTAAATTTTCAAAACACTCATGCATGCTAGAAACTTATCTAGAAGTTTTTTTGTTTTCACACAAAAATCCAAAAATATTTCCGAGCATTAAAATCCTTTGTAAAATAAATTTGAACATCTTTTCGAAGCAAAGTTCGGCCAGCACCAAAGTTTAAAAACCATATGACCATTAGAAGGGTAGTGGGCCCTAGCTGTCAGCAGGGTGGGCCACCTAGGTGTTCGGCCGAACCCTAAGGTCGTCCGGCCCCTTGCCAAAGGCTAGTGGGCCCATCCTTCTCCAACAGGTCACTAGCCGTTGAGGCTTGTCCTCTCCAACGGTACCATGGCCATTCTCTCTTTAAATAGAGGCCGAGGGGTGAGTGTTGAGCTCTCACTCTCAACTCTCCATTCACTCACTACTCCCTCTCAAACTCTCTCAAACTTTGCTCTTGGGTTTTCATTGGATTTTTGCTCGAATTTGATTTCATGAAACATCTCTCTCATTCATTTCTTTGCTGCAAGAAAAGAAGGAGCAACTCGCGGGTAAAGAACATTCATGTTGATTTCACTAACATAACCCGTTTTTGAGTTGTACGTGTTTGTTTTGCTCCATCATGAAAGGTATAGGGTGGAAGGTTTCCAGCGCATTCAAGAAGATGACGGGTGGAAGTTCATCCCATTCTCGTGGTGGCTCTAGCTCGTACACTCCCGACCTACGCCTACACCAAGCACGATGGACTATGAAGAAGAAGAAGAACATTATGAAGAGATGCCAAGCCGAACCGCAAGACGAGGCCATAGAAATTGATGAAGAAGATGCTCCCTACCTAGACTAACGAGATGATCGTGAACGACAAGGCTCTACGCCATCCTCAATAAGCGAAAGCTTTGGCCACACCCGAGCCTTCGATCCGGAATTCCTTATCAAAACAGGTATGTACGAGACTTCTCTAACGTTTGGCATGCAATTGGATGGGCTAACTTTGTTCCCATTGAGGAGTATGGTTCTCGACTCCTCACCATCCAATTTCTTTGCACTCTTGGGAGGTGGAAAACGAGATTTATTTTCAACTTTTCTGGAAAGAGTATATGCCTTCTTGGAAAAAATTTGCCGGCCACCTCGATTTCAACAAATGTTGGCCAATTTCTTTTGAGCAAGCTTGCCGCGGTTTTAATCGTCATGAGTTTTGGGCCAGATTTCGAGTCAAGTTGTCCATGGCAAGTTTGCACCTCAGTGCAAGTTGATGCACAAGTGGTTAGCCATCACTCTCTTTCCGATAGATGATGTCCGAACCGTGCGCAAACAATAAGTTAATCATACTTATGCCATGGGTCAACAAGATCAAAATCTCCCCCGCGCAAGCTTTGGTTAAGCAATGGCTTTCGAATTTCAAGATGACGGGTCGTATTGAGTGCACTTCTTTGATTACTCATATCGCTACACGTGTCGGTGCCTTAGAGGGGAATTTCATTCCTTTCATTATGGTGACTGTGCATATATCGACGAGACTTATTTGATCCAAGGTCTCACAATCAAGAAAGGCCTGGATGACTCTTGATTTTCTTCTTTTGGACTATACGAATGAGATTCCGCTACCCAATGCGGGAGTTCCATTTGTATAATTGCCGTTTGCTAACCATCCCTCTCGTTCCAGAAGAAGGGGGCCATAGGCATAGATCTTCTGGTTGGTTGGCAGGATGACAAGAAGCATGACCAGAAGGGAAGCAGAACCGACAACCACCGCCTCAGCAGCCATAGCCACTCATAGTCAACATGAGGCAGGTGGGTTCGTCATGGCACAGTGCTAGCACGAGGAGTGGGCACGGACAGGCACCAGGCCGCCGGTCCACCAGTTCTAGCTCCAGTGGAGCCTCGAACCTCATTAGACAGATAGCCTTGTCCCGAAGTTTTTGGTGCCATCACCCAGCAGCTAGGTGAGCTGCGGGTGCAGAGCGACAACATTCAAGAGACGCTACACCAACACATTGAGACATCCCAAGCATGGCAGCATCACACTAGCGAGAGACTCCACGACATGAAGCAGAGGCAGCTGCAGCATCAGGAGGAGTGGAAGGCCTATTGTCGTTGGACGGGTTTTCAACCCCGGCCAACTGTAGTGAGCCAGAAGCTAGCTTGGGGGGGAGGACCCCCATGAGAGGTAACTTGTATCATTTATCTTTACTGCTTTCATAATCTTGCATGAAACCTATAAAAATTTGCAAAACCTAGAAAAATCCATAAAAATTTGAAAAACTTAGAAAACACCAAAAATATTTCTTTAATATGTGTAGTAAGCATGGTGTGAGTTTCTCCTTGTTGAGATGATGAATATTTGCTTTGTTGATTTCCTTCATATGCTTAGTTTCAACTTTATGCTCTTCCTAGTTTTGAGTTTGTTGGCTTAAAGTTCAAACCTTAAACTTGAAACTTGTGGGTAACAAAAAGCATGATCCGAATCTAAGTTGTTGTGAGCTATGATATGGTTAAGTAGAGTTGCTATGATCTTGTCTTATGTTATGCTTGATATCCGGAGTATTTAATTTTGAAAACACAAAAATATAATAAAGTTCCTCGATGATATGAAATTCCTATCCAAAGCCATATGTTGTTTTCATTGCAACCCTTCCACATATGTAACTTGCTATCTCATTGAGCTTTGTCAAATTGTCATCACCCTTAGTGAGATTCATTTCATACTCCCATGATCAAGATTACAACACACATTTTCATCACATGCTATGCTTCTACACTAGAAGTAAGCAAACATCCATCCATCCACAAGATAAAACTCCATGTCTATGTATGATACCACCGCTTCTCTCAAAAACATAATCAAGGATATGGGGCTATGCAAAAAGAAAAAAAAAAGATGCATACCCAAAGAAGGTATGTGACATGCTTCGGCCATGTCAAAAAAAATATAAAAAATGCATACCCAAAGAAGGTATGCCACATGCATCGGCATGTCAAAAAAAAGGAGAAAAGATAGCACCTTATCCAAAGAGAATAAAAGAGAGATGGTTCATGCAAAGGAGTTCATACACCATCCACCAAAATTATCCACACACTGCACATCGTGATCAAAGTTTATGACTTGTTTGGTCCTTTGGATCCGGTTTTTGACTTAGCAAAATATGAGAAGCAAGTATGCCTTCTAATCCTCCATACCAACATCTCCACAAAAGCAGCCATTAGAGATAGGTTGTGGAAGAAAGGCACAATAAAAAGCCTTGGTAAGGAATTATGCACATTGAGCGATCTGAGAGATCATCCGAGGAAGTTTATAAATTTCTTTTCATAAACTTTACAAAACCTCCGGATTGATGGTTGAGCTAAAGAGAAAGAAATATGAGCACTCTATGATACCGTTCTGACTCTCAACTGCCAAAGATGAGGTGGAAGATATAAGCTCCACAGGAGTAAGGTAAGAGGTAATAACAAAGGCCAACTTATTCAAAATCAAGGTAAAAAGCATTTGGTTGTGCCTAAAGTATGAGTTGGAAATTAAACATCGTAGCTGATGTAGACGCGGCCCGATCTCCCGAGAGTTAGGGTAAATTCTATTGATGGAGTACGTGACATTGGCGATCCGACTTCTAAGCAGACACAATTTCGAAGCCCGCAACCGTTACACCACTGCTCCGCTGGTTGTCAACCAAGCACAACTTGATTGACCTCGCCGAGAAGGCTTTTCCTGCAAGCGAATCGAAGGACACAAGCAAGAAGAGGTAAACACGCAATCTGATAATTGCAGATATGGATTAAGCGAATCACAAGAGGGGTTCAACCGCTCGAATTGAAAGGACTAATCAACACAGTCGAGGAGAGCAAGAACAGGGGCCTTAGATCAATGTATAAGGACTTGTTGCCACAGATACAACGATGCAATCTCTGTTTCTCGAAGGAAAACACAAGAATTAAACAAAACCCAAGTCTAAGCTGTGGCGGCTACTGAGTTTATGGAGGAACCAGGTGACCTAGGGTTGGGGGCAACCAGGGAGGGGCGCCCACAACATGGGCTGAAGGCCCGACACGATACACGGGCCAAAGAGGTGGCGCAGCACCTTTCTAGATTCTGGACGTCGACTTGTTTCATGAATTTCCGTTGACTCTGAAGAGATATGGATCTGAATCTGGTGGCGTTGGAAGGGTTATGAAATTATTTTTCCAACCATATAAATATCTCCTCAAACATACTCCGTATGTGTCCGTGGCGTTAATTTTGGTGCAAGACTGTTTCTGGAATCCGAGAAGGAAATGAAGTCCAAGTTGAAGACGAGTCGAAATTCAACGTGTACGTATCCGATGTAAGTCCTCATCAGTAGCAACTCCTGATCAACAACAAGCACCTTTTTTTGCTCGGGACGAGCAAAAGGCTAGCTTGGGGGTGTTGTTGATGGTCGTTAAATGCAAAATATGACCGTCAACTATACTTATGAAAGAAGGAAAACCATACCTCTTACTCGCATATTTGTATCACTATCCTAGCTACATAGTTGTTTTCGAAGATTTATGTTTTCAGGAGCCCATGTCCGGAATAAGAAGAAAATATGAAGAATATGCAGATGAAACCATAGAAGGTCGCATCCTGCATAACATATCCAAAAGAGGACCACCTGACAGACCAAACCTACCAACAAAGCCCCAGCACCGACCATCTGACATTAGGACCCACCAGGCAGTGTACCAGAGAAAGGCGGTGGCCAGAGGTGGCAAAGTGGAGCCGACTGAACCAGGGGTTCGGCCGAACCTAGACAGGCATCTATCTGGGTGCATTTTGGTGGGAAGGCTGATCTTATCCTCCTAATGGCGGTTTGGCATGTTTCCATGTATGAAGATGGCGGGAACCGACCTCCACAAGCTATAAAAGGGGCCTCTCATACAACTCACCACACACACCACTTGAAGGCCTCTCTCTCACACTCTCTTGTGACTTGTACTCCTTACACCACTTGAAGGCCTCTCTCTCACACTCTCTTGTGACTTGTACTCCTTAGGGTAGTGGAGCTAGGCTAGTACTTCATTTCTTTTAGCGAATCCAGTCATCCTTGGGGTCGGTGAGCAATCCTCGGCCTCTGGTATGACTTTGTATTCCAACTTTCGTTATGCTATTCATACTGAGTTCGCTCTTGGTTATCTTGCTATGTTCTTAGCTTGCTTAGCCTTGATGTGTGCTTTATCAAGTTATACTAGTTGCTTGCTTAGACCAGATGATCTGGGTAAGCATCAGTTCGTTGTGCTTTCAGGCTTGCCTTAGCATCTTACCTGTCCATCCGAAGGGTGGGGGACCCGGCGTTGCTAAGGTAGTGACCTCATATGCGGGCATGGTGCCCGGGTATGCGGGATCTCTCGGATATGACGGTGCTTCACGGTTTGACTGGGGTAGACCGCAGGTGGTGACAGCCCTATCGGTCTGCTGGGAAGCTGCTTCTTCTCGGTTAGCGTACTCCTCGACATTCGGGTATCGTGTAGGAGTTCATGCAAAGATGAAACGGGATTGGATGTTCTCTAGTGCGGGTCCTTTATTATCACTTACCCCTGTATAATCAGCAGTCTGCACCTTATTTCATAATGTCATGGTTATGTAACTAGTAAACATCTTTACACAACCTCGCCGACACTTGGGAAAATATAAATAACGATACCCTGAATACTTCCGGATGAAATGCTACAACAGTAGATCCGTACGCTTGCGGATCCTTCTATAAATATTAAGACATACCAACCCAGCATTTCCTTGGCGGCATTGCTAGGAACTATCCCCTCCTAGTAGCGACGTTAAAAAATGCCAACACATGGAAAGTTCTAGCTGAGTATAGTTGGAATCCTACTAGAATCCGGTCGAGTAGTTTCCTTGTACTACAGCTAGTTCTACGCCTATTCGGGTAGTTACAAAACAGGTAAGGTATATCCATGCGCTATCCCTTACTCTAGAACATTCTATGTCTATAAGCAGTCCCGCTGCCCTAGGTATGACAAGCACCCGAGCTGTTCGAGTACTTGGCGAGGCGTCCTCGAGTGCTTCAAGTAGTCAGAACATCTTCCGTTTGCTTCTGGGCCTTTGTTGACGGTCATTAACGACCAATTTTGACCGTCAACTCCTGCACAAAAAGGAATCATAAAGTGGAATAAATGCTAGCATAGGGTTTATTTATTAACAAATTCCACATATGGTGCTTGAGAATGTGTGTAGGTGGTTTTGAACTAATTTTGCAGGTTTCAAGTACACTTTGGCCCGACATAAATCACAGAAATTATCAGAGCACTGATTCAGGCTCAAATGGACCAAGTGTAGCCCAAGAACCCAGTTCAGGACCAGTCAAGACAGGCCAAGCCCAACTGGGTTAAGACAAGGCGGCCCAGGATAGCCTGCTGGACGAAGCTGGTGGCGGTTGGCCCACCTGGCAGGCCAACCGACCTACTGGTCGGCCGACCAGGCCCATGGGCCCCACCGCCTCAGCTTCGACACGTGGCGCCTCCCTGCTGGTTGCTTAAGTCGGTTCCAGGTGCTTCAGCCCGTGGCTCCCTCCTATAAATACAAGGGGAGGGGGTAGAGGAACACACACACACATCACACCCTCTCAACTCACCTTTCTCCCTTGGAGCTTGAGGCCTTCATCCTAGATGCTTAGGTAGACTAGGAGGTGTAGAAGAAGAGGAGGAGAGTGAGGAGGAGTCGGGGGAAGTACCTGGTCTGTCGGCACTCTTCTCCGCTTGTACCTCGACGGATGCTTATTCGGTTGTAAGTATTCGAGACTTTCTTTGTTTGTTTTTTTGGAATTAGAGTTTAGATCGCAAGTTATCATCTCTGCCTTATATTAGTTGATGTGTATGCTAGCGAGTAGCATTTGATCTTAGCTGAAGACCCCGGATAGAAAAGGGTAGTCTTGGCCAGGGCAAAGGTTAGTAGGGAAAGGCGTAGATGTGGTGTCTAGGCTGGATTATACCACTCAGTTGTCTGATAGTCCCACAGTTTGTAGAGGTAGCCGCCGGTGGTGACAGCCCTGTTCGAGTCTTTTAGTAATCCTCCACGTTCGGATATCAGATAGAGCACATATTGGAACTACCAGTATGCATAAGTCGGTCGATACCTTTAGCTCGAAGTATAACGGCGACGTGATCTCTTTTTCTAGGCATAGATTCTAGATATAGAAAGTCCTATCTTCTGTCTTCTCCACACCGACGCGTGTGTCTTTGGATGAGCCTGAACCTGTAGATAGCGTACTCACATTCCTCAGTGGATACGATACCCTGGAATACTCTTCGGTGAAAGCTACAGTGGTATCCGTGCGCTTGCGGATTTTATTCGTGACGTTGCAAAATACCAACAAGCTTTCTGGCGCTGTTGCCGAGGAACGGTAGCTACATTATCTACGGACTCAGTCATCCTTGTATCTTCTTTTTTCTTTTTCTTTGATTCTACCTCAACCCCCGCTACCCATGGAGCAGCTATCCCTTTTACAGCTCTCTTCACCCAATAGCGAGTTCTACGAGCCAGCACGCTCTGCTGACCCAATTCTTTCTACTAGCTATGAACTCAACTCAGGCTACATAGCCTTTGTTCAAGAAAATTCCTTTTCAGGAAGGGATTGTGAAAATCCCTACCATCATCTGTGCTAGTTCGAGCAAGTATGTTCATGCAAGAAAATTTCGGGCATGACACATGAAACTCTTAAATGGAAATTATTTCCTTTTTCCGTTTCGGGAGAAGCGAAGCAATGGTACATTCGTGTTGTAAGTGGTGTGAATGGAAGTTGGATTGAACTTCGGGATAGATTCTATTATGCATTATTTCCGCTTTCATGAATATGCGCCTTACGAACAGAAATTTTAACTTTCCGTCAGAATGATAAGGAATCAATCGGTGTAGCTTGGGCTATATTTACCTTATTGGTAAAATCAGGCCCAGACTTGCCATTACCCGAGCATTTATTGCTCCAGCATTTTTATGCTGGTCTTGACAAGGAGTCTGCACACCATCTCGATCTTACCTCTGGAGGATCTTTCGCTCATCTTACCCCAACCAAAAGTTGGGAAGTCCTCGACAAAATCTTGGACAGAACCTCTTTTGTTTGTATCTACGAGCCAATCCCCACGGAGCCCGAGATGCGTCAACCGGAGCCTTCAGAAATCGAATTGGAATCCCCTGAAAGCCAATTAGTAGATTCGATCTTTGAGACCGCCCCTGAACATAAATCTGAAACATCGGAGGAAGAAGACCCTCTACCTTCGGAGTTTCTCCGAAGTATCGAGCCAGATGTCTTTGAAGATTTCGGCAACACCTCAAGATACTTCTGCCAGAAGCGACCACCAAGCCCTGTCCTCCTACGGATCCCTTAGAGGAGAATTTTCTTCGGGAGACAGTTCAAGAGTTGACAACATTGATCAGCAACGAATGGCTGCAGGAAGGAGAGTCATCCATATCTCTAATTTATCTAAAATATCCCTCCACATCATTCCGTTGCCGTCTCCAAAATCAAAATGTGGACGCTCTCTATAGTCCCGCTGTCGGAGCTAATCTCATGTCAAATGAGTTTGCCTTAGCTTTTCTAGGCAATTACAAACTCACTCCGACAGACAGACAGCTCAGGAGACCTTCAGGTTCCCTTACGAGCAGCTACGGGATAATCACCGATGTGCCATTATGGCACAATGATGTTAAAATCCATCTAAAGTTCCATATCTTCGAAGATCTCAACTTTGACTTCTTGATAGGACATCCCCTTAAAGCTCTCTTTTCGGATGTTCCTAAGGATGGATGTTTAAACATCAAGTTAGGGAAGGACACGTTCCACATCCCCGTGGATCGAGCATTGACATGCTTAGTGGAAGATCTCCCTATTCCAGAGCCAATCGAGGAAATAATGGCCACTTCCACCTTCGAGTTTGTTGACTTGGGCCTCGAGGAGGATATCGAGGAAATGCTGGATGAAGTCAGCGATGCAGAAGAAGAATCCGGTGAGACTTCTGAACTGCTCGCGACTGAGAAGCCATCATGACCTCCGATTAAGCTAAAGCCTTTACCTATAGGGCTTAGATACGCCTTTTTGAATAGCGATGTAGAGTCTCCCGTAATCATCAGTGACAAACTCTCAGAAGAGGAGACGAATAAGTTCATTGCTATTTTAGAGAAGCATCGATCGGTCTTAGGCTATACCCTACAAGACCTCAAGGGCATCAGTCCTGCCCTCTGCACCCACCGAATCCCATTGGATCCCGCAATAGCACCTTCTAGGGAACCCCAAAGAAGGTTGAACAATGCTATGAGGGAGGTGGTAAAGAAAGAGGTCCTTAAACTCTTAGATGCCGGAATTATCTATCCTGTTCTGCATAGTGAGTGGGTAAGGCCAGTCCAAGTTGTGCCCAAGAAAGGAGGCATGACGGCGGTGGAAAATAGCAAGAATGAGCTAATTCCCCAACGAACCGTCACAGGATGGAGGATGTGTATAGATTACAGGAAACTCAACAAGGCCACTAAGAAGGATCACTTCCCACTACCTTTGAGCAATGAGATGTTAGAGCGGTTGGCGAAGCACTCCTACTTCTGTTTCCTTGATGGTTATTCTGGTTACCATCAAATACCCATCCATCCCGAAGATCAGAGCAAGACCACGTTCACATGCCCCTATGGAACATATGCCTACCGACGAATATCATTTGGGTTATGTAACGCACCCGCATCATTCCAAAGATGCAAGATGTCCATTTTCTCCGAGATGATCGAAGAAATTATGGAAGTTTTCATGGACGACTTCTCGGTCTATGGGACGACCTTCGATCATTGTCTAGAAAATTTAGACAGAGTCTTGCAGAGATGCCAAGAGAAGGACCTGATCCTCAACTGGGAGAAATGTCAGTTCATGGTCCGTGAAGGCATCGTTTTAGGACACTTAGTGTCCGAAAGAGGGATAGAGGTGGATAAGGCGAAGATTGAAGTCATTGAACAACTTCCGCCTCCCATCAATGTGAAAGGAATCAGAAGCTTCCTTGGCCATGCCGGATTCTATCGAAGGTTCATCGCAAACTTCTCCTAGATTGCTAGACCCCTCACAAGTCTCCTAGCCAAGGATGCTCCTTTCCAATTCACAGATGAGTGCCATATAGCCTTTGACACGCTCAAAAAGGCACTCATCTCGGCTCCAATTATTCAACCCCCAGATTGGAAGCTCCCATTCGAGATCATGTGTGATGCTAGTGATTACGTAGTGGGGGCCGTACTTGGTCAAACCAAGGATAAGAAGCATCACGCGATCGCGTACGCAAGCAAGACACTTACTAGAGTTCAGCTCAATTATGCCACAACAGAAAAAGACCTCCTAGCAGTTGTCTTCGCTATCGACAAGTTTAGATCCTATTTAGTGGGTACCAAGGTCAGCGTCTATACAGACCATGCCACACTCAAGTACCTCTTCACTAAAAAGGATGCTAAACCGAGGTTGATCAGATGGATTCTTCTACTCCAAGAGTTTGATTTGGAAATTAAAGATAAGAAAGGAGTAGAGAATTCAGTGGCGGATCATTTATCGCGTATGACCAATACGAATACCCAAGACCCGCCGATAAATGACTTCCTATGGGATGATATGCTTCTCAAGGTAACAGCTTCGCACCCCTGGTATGCGAATATCGTAAACTTCATGGTTTCGGGGTATATACCCCCAGGGGAAAGCAAAAAGAAGTTAGTGCATGAGAGCAGACGCCACTTATGGGATGCACCATATCTGTACTGTGTCTGTGCAGATGGGTTACTCAGACGTTGTGTACCCACGGTAGAAGGACAAAAGATCATAGAGAAATGACATGCGGCACCATATGGAGGTCACTATGGTGTATTTCGCACTCAAGCGAAAATCTGGCAGAGTGGTTTCTATTGGCCATTTATGTATGGAGATACAAAGAACTTCATCCGTAGATGTCCAAACTGCCAGAGGCATGGAGGGATCATAGCTCGTGATTCAATGCCCCTGAACTACAATCTTCAGATCGAACTTTTTGATGTCTGGGGTATTGATTACATGGGACCTTTTGTAAGATCCCAAGGATTCGAGTATATTCTGGTCGCCGTAGATTACGTCTCCAAATGGGTCGAAGCCATGCCATGCAGAGCCGCTGATGCAAAGCATGCCCATAAGATGTTCCATGAGATTATATTTCCAAGGTTTGGCACACCACGGATGGTAATCAGTGACGGAGGGTCACACTTTATTGACTTAGCCTTCCGGAACTTTCTCAAGGAACTTGGGACAAGGCACAACATCGCGACTCCGTATCACCCTCAAACCAGCGGTCAAGCAGAAACATCTAACAAGCAAGTCAAGAATATTCTACAGAAGACCGTGAATTAGATGGGGAGGGGACGGAAGCTGAAATTACCGGATGCACTATGGGCATACCGTACAGCATACAAGACACCCATTGGAATGTCACCCTATCAGCTTGTCTACGGGAAAACTTGCCACTTACCCATAGAGCTAGAGCACAGAGCGCATTGGGCTATCCGGAAGTGGAACATGGATCTTAAAATAGCCGGAGAATACCGAAAGCGTCAAATCTCGGAATTGGAAGAATGGAGAGACAAAGCTTATCATAGTGCCTTGATTTACATAGAAAGAACCAAGAGATGGCACGATAAGCGATTGAAGCCTAAGAACTTCAATCCCGGAGACAAGGTATTGCTCTTTAATTCCGGGGTCAAGTTATTTGGTCATGGGAAACTACGAAGCAAATGGCAAGGACTGTATCACGTCATCGACACAACACCACATGGAGCCATCACGATACAAGATGACGATGGTAACGCCTATAAGGTAAACGATCAATGACTCAAGCTTTTCCTAGACCATAATAAAGCTCTTGATGAGGAGATAGACGTGATTGACTTAGTTGATCCCGTACTTACA
The DNA here is from genome assembly GCF_016808335.1 of Panicum virgatum. Classification (NCBI taxonomy): domain Eukaryota; kingdom Viridiplantae; phylum Streptophyta; class Magnoliopsida; order Poales; family Poaceae; genus Panicum; species Panicum virgatum. The sequence continues at coordinate 24,386,921 of NC_053145.1, read as the reverse complement.
TTCAAAAAGAGCCATATAGGCCAAAAAGGCAGGTGGGCCCATCCTACCTCTCAAACTTATAACCCCACCAGGTGACCCGTGCAAGCTGGGGCCCACTAGGGCCCAGCCTGAGTCGGCCGACCTATAGGTCGGCCGAATCAGGGCCAGCCCCAGTGAGGCCTAGCTTCAGGGCACGGCCTCTTTGACCCACCTAGGGTCCAACTCTGCTAGGCATGATGGCGTTTCGCGACGAGAAAAGGAGTCTCTTACCCTTCTTCTTCTCTTCAGAAACCCTAAACTCCATACCTTGTTTCCATCTATTCCCCAAAATCTTCATCGGTTCCACCAGCATCCCATCACTATCAACCCATGGCCGGCAAGGGACAATCCAAAACCGTAGCCACCACACCGGCCATGACTCCTTCAGCGACTCTTCTAGTAATCAACACCCCAACTCCTGCAACTGAAGCATCGATGAAAGACGTGCCGACCTTTGTGCAGCCCCTAGCCATGATCCCGACCGAGGGGAACAACGGAGGACAGGTGGGTGCCACCCTCCGTTCGGCCGACCTGCCTAGTCGGCCGACCAGGGGGCGTGACATCCAGCGCCCCCGCTCCGCTGCACGTTCCCCTTCGCCTCTCAAGATTGCAAGATCCAGGGCACGAGCGCACAGTCCCTATGGAAGGCCATCCAGAGAAGCTCCGGCCTCATCAAGGCCAATAGTATTGCAGCTCTTCAAGGATGGAGCAGCAACAGAATCACCAGTGCTACCTCAGACTGCACGGGTTGCTCCTGTGCCACAGAAGAGCGCTCCAGAGGTTGTACAGGGGGCAACCTCAACACAGACTTCAGACTCTCAGTGGAAGAGCGCTGCCGCCAGTCCTTCGCCAAAGAAGGCCAGATCTCAGTCGTCGCCTGCAAAGCCCAAGAACGACATGACTTCAGAGGGACCCACCATCACCGACCTCACCGCGATGGTCCAGCAGCTACGCCTGGAGAATAGGCGTCTCGAGAACCAGCTTGCGGAGAGGAAGATCAAGGTGGAAGAGCTTTGGGATGACTTACGTCATCCGTGGAGGGGGTTGAGCGCTAAGATGAAGCACTTGTTTGAGGCTACGGGTCACAAGGACCTCTATTAGGAGTCACTTCTTAAGAAAGGACATTATCATAGGTTTAGTAAGGGCGCTAGTCTTAATTGAGTCGTTTAGGTTTAGGTAAATCTAGTCGCGCCCAGGTCTTTATTTCATCAAGATTTGTGAACTTTGGCTCCCTAGTGTTAATGCCGGCAGAGCCCCATTTTCTTTCATATTTGGTTTGTTTTGTCTATGATCGAAGAGCAGGTCGAAAACAAGTGTGTGGGGGGAGATCCCATGATGCTACACATCTATGATCACATTCACACGTCACGTGCACCTCCTGCTCCGACTCATAAGTTTGCACTACCTCACTAGTTTCCTCCCTTTAGCCTTTCTATACGTGAGCATATCTTTTCAAATTCTTGAGCTTGTTTAAGAAATTTGCTAATAAGAGCTCTTGATAGATGCCTTGCATAAATGTTTTTCATGCTGCGCTTAAGTTTGTAAACCATATTTTATAGGATCCATGATGCTTAGTTGTTGACTAACGTGACATGTTTGGTTAAAGTTGTTCGTCTCTTTCATGTTGACTAGTCTGGGATTTTTAGTTAAAAAAAACGAAAACTAAGTTCTTGGTCTTATCTCTTTATCCACCATGCTACCAGAGCCATATAAAAATCCCATGCTATGTCTCTCGGCTACATGATTGAGCTTGATCAAATTTTGTGACCCATCATGGTTCTGCTCTGTTTACGCACTTGGTTTAAGGTTTTATGTTTAGATGAATCTTGTGCTCCTTAAACACTGTCTGACAATGTTATCGAAAAAAAAGAGAGAGAGAGATGAAAAGAAGGCATGCCAAAGAAGCATGACCCAAAAAGAGAGAGAGAGAGAGAGAGAGAGAAAAGATGGCATGCCAAAGAAGCATGACCCAGCAAATAAAATTAGACATGAAAAGGAGCACATATTTATCTGTGCACTAACCTGATCAGTCGTAAATATGAGTATACACCTGTGGATCCAATCTTTGATCTTGCAACAGATTTGGGCCAAGCAGATGACATTCTACCTCATCCATCGAAACTCCACATATACCATAAGAGCCGGTGAGGTAAAATAAGGATAAATGCTGGTAAGAGGCTACGAGCGACTCTGAGAGACCCATGGAGGAGAGTAAGACCATGAACAATCTTTTCTAAAAAAAATTCAACAAGTCTGGCAACATGACAGGATGACACTTGAAGCCGAGATCATTCCATTCTTCAACAACTCTAGATATCATGATAGACACATTCAAGTTCACAAACAAGAGCAAGGTATAAAATAACTTTTGTGCAGGATATTCTATCAGGAAGCTACCGGATCACCTTAGTCCTGACCTTTACTCAGGACAAGCAAAGGGCCAAGTGTGGGGGATCTTGTTGACGGTCATTAACGACCAATTTTGACCGTCAACTCCTGCACAAAAAGGAATCACGAAGTAGAATAAATGCTAGCATAGGGTTTATTTATTAACAAATTCCACATACGGTGCTTGAGAATGTGTGCAGGTGGTTTTGAACTAATTTTGCTGGTTTCAAGTACACTTTGTCCCGACATAAATCACAAAAATTATCAGAGCACTGATTCAGTCTCAAATGGACCAAGTGTAGCCCAAGAACCCAGTTCAGACCACTCAAGACAGGCCAAGCCCAACTGGGTTAAGACAAGGTGGCCTAGGACAGCCTGCTGGATGAAGCTGGGGCGGTTGGCCCACCTGGCAGGCCGACCGCCATACTGGTCGGCCGACCAGGCCCATGGCCCCACCGCCTCAGCTTCGACACGTGGCGCCTTCCTGCTGGTTGCTTAAGTCGGTTCCAGGTGCTTCAGCCCATGGCTCCCTCCTATAAATACAAGGGGAGGGGGTAGAGGAACACACACACACACATCACACCCTCTCAACTCACCTTTCTCCCTTGGAGCTTGAGGCCTTCATCCTAGATGCTTAGGTAGACTAGGAGGTGTAGAAGAAGAGGAGAGTGAGGAGGAGTCAGGGGAAGTGCCGGGTCTGTCGGCACTCTTCTCTGCTTGTACCTCGACGGATGCTTATTCGGTTGTAAGTGCTCAATACTTTCTTTGTTTGTTTGTTTATTTGGAATTTAGTTTAGATCGCAAGTTATCATCTCTGCCTTATATTAGTTGATGTGTATGCTAGCGAGTAGCATTTGATCTTAGCTTAAGACCCCGGATAGAAAAGGGTAGTCTTGGCCAGGGCTAAGGTTAGTAGGGAAAGGCGTAGACGTGGTGTCTAGGCTGGACTATACCACTCAGTTATCTGATAGTCCCACAGTTTGTAGAGGTAGCCGGTAGGTGGTGATAGCCCTATTCGAGCCTTTTAATAATCCTCCACGTTCGGATATCAGATAGAGCACATATTGGAACTACCGGTTTGCATAAGTCGGTCGATACCTTTAGCTCGAAGTATAACGGTGACGTGATCTCTTCTTCTAGGCATAGATTCTAGATGTAGAAAGTCCTCTCTTCTGTCTTCTCCACACTGGCGCGTGTGTCCTTGGATGAGCTTGAACCTGTAGATAGCATACTCACATTCCTCGGTGGTTACGATACCCTGGAATACTCTTGGGTGAAAGCTACAACGGTATCCGTGCGCTTGCGGATTTTATTCGTGACGTTGCAAAATACCAACAGCCTTCCTTTGAGTACGTCGAGTAGTCTTCCAAGTTCTTCCGGTTGGTCCGAGGCTGTGAGGTGCTCAAGACCCGAAATCTTGATCATATATGGTGCGTGAAGTACTCGCGCTCTATATGGAGTAGCCCCCGAGCCTTAGGTTGAGACGTAGAATCAGGCTGAGGGTTACTTCTGTCTTTTTCTTCCTTTATTTTCCAAAAAAATTAAAAAATAAATCTCTGATGCCACATATCCCGCAGCCCCCAAGCCATGAATTTAAATCTCTTAATTTTGATTTAAGGATCCAAAACTCGTGGCAAGTAACCATATTCTGATCATTCAGAATTGATGTAAACAGAGGATGACCTTTGGTCTTCCGACAACTCACCAAATAGCTACCCGCAGGGTTATTTAACCGCACGGTGACTCCTTAGGGTTTTTATCCCATTCACTCCTGGCCGCCGTCATTTTCAGATCCAATCTTTCCAACCTCCCCCTTGCTTGTTTTCCATTTCCATGAGCCTCTCCTTCAGCCCCCCGAGCATCAAAAAGGATCAGCTAGTGACATCAAGATGGCTCCGAAAAGTCCAAGGGAAAGTCGCAATTTGAGGAAATTCCTGATCTTGCAAAGGGCTGGAAGAAATGCAAGATGTCTGAAGCCGATGTGCAAGAATTGGAGAATATGAGAATGCTGCAAAGTCGTGCCATAATCCAGTGGCGTCCTGCCAAAGGAAAAGACCGCCCGTATGAAGGCACCCTTGAAACCATCATTTTCCGCGATTTTGTGGAACGTGGCCTTGCAGTTCCTATTTCAGATTTCGTCCACGCTCTTCTGCGATTATGGGGAATTCAACTGCATCATCTTACTCTACAATTCATTCTCCATCTCTCTATTTTCACACATTTATGTGAAGCTTTCCTTGGCGTCTTGCGACATTTCCGCTTTTTCTAACACTTCTTCTACCTCCGTCCTATTCCCAATGCCAATAAGCCAGCTGATGTTGGAGGAGCTGAGCTACTACTCCACCCTGAGAGTGAGAGCGAGTACCTGTCCTATCAATCTTTTGGCAAGGGAGCCGATTGGAAAGGTCATTTGGTTCTATGTCAGAAATTTAAAATCTCCTTTGCCTGAACGAACTCCTGGAGCCCCAAAGGCGCTAGCAAGTTGGATGAGCATCGGTCCAGGCGGGAGTCAAGTTGATAAGCTTTGTGGCACTCTTGAGAGATTGAAAAAGAGGGGAGTGACTGGAGGAAGAGGAACAATAGTCTACTCTTTTCTTGGTCGTCGAGTACAGCTACTGCAGCGAAGGATTCATCCAGGATTCAAATATGAAGGTCTGGAGGATCCATCCAGGTTTTATCCTGAGAAGATCAATTATTCTGATCTTTTTAAGAGGTGCTGCAAATTACTCGATGATTTTGATAAGGTACCAGCCTTTCCTATGTTATTCAATGCAGCAAATCTGCCAGAAAATACCTGGGTAAGTAGTCGACAATATTATTCGAGTACTTTCCCTGTTTGCTTTCTTCAGCTTTTTGATGTGATCATTCTTCTAGGTAAATTACAAGGTGCGGTACTGTATGCCTCCACCTCCTCCTGAAGCTACTTCCTCTCCTGGTGCCCAGTCTAATGATGACAATCGGACTTTGGCTGACGTTATTGGGAAGAAGCGGAAGGAAAACCCATGGCCTTCTCTATTGCGGAGGAAAGCCATCCGCACCTACAGCGTCAAGTAAGTATCTTGACTTCCTCAAAAAAACACCGAGTCATGTCTGGTTACTTTGTGTTGATTCTGGCTTCTTCAGGATTCAACATCTCCTTGAGCAAGAGAAAGCTCAAATTCAAGATCTGCGCAACTGGTGTGAAAGCAACCTAGAATCTTCTACTCAATCTGCTCCCGATTCACCAATAATGGGAGTGGTTCTGTGTTCTGCTAGTGCTGCTACCCAAGGAGCAGGTACTTCTATAGAGGTAGAAAAACTGCTCCATCTTCAACTGATGCTGTGGGAGCATCCACGTCTTCGACTACTTCTGGAGAGGCTGGAGGGTCGGGTAGTACTGGTACTCGAATAATACCCTTCCAGTCTCTCCCACCCTCTGTTCAGGAAGAACTGGGTAAGGATCTTTTTGATCATCCTCTTCTCACCCCTGAAAACATGAGGAAGCTCCAGGACTGCATGAAGTGGAGTTTCAAGTTTACGCAGGTAAGTTTGATTTTCCCTAAGTTCTTCTTAGTATCGAGTAGTTTAGCAACTGAAGCATCATCTTCTCTTGCAGAATGTTGCCAATCGGTCGTTTCTGAAGTCGAGTGCTTTGTACAAGATTTTGGACAACCGAAAGCATTTTGATGAGAAGGATGCTTTGGCTGCTAAGCAATTGGATGAGTATCCCGATATGCGAAATAAGTTTTATGAAGCCAACCGAAAGCATACTCGAGAAACTTATCTCTTCAAGCAATAGATCAAGAGCTTAGAAGAAGAGAAGGAAAAACTGCAGGAACAACTACAATCTGCTTAGACCAGTAAGTACTCAAATTGCACATGATTGTTGTTTCGAGTTGTCCTCAGAATTGATAAAATTCATCCCATTGTCTAGGTCCATCAAGTGAGCATGAGCGACTAGTAGCTGCAGCTTAGACAATTGTTGATATGGTGGACCCGCAAGAAGAGGGGACCTCGAGTAACAAGTCCTTGGTCGATTGCTTGGAAGAAGCTCCCAGGAGTTGCTCACTTGCTTGGGATTTTGAAATGATATTGGCCTCAGCACAACTTAGCTCCTTTAGCTTTAGTAATCGCTTCTACATGCCCGGATGAAGATTTCCTCCGATACCGCGATAAAGCGGAGCCAATTGCTGAAGATATCATTAAGAACTTGGCAAACTAATTTGCTTGTAATAGCTCTTTAGATATGTAAAAACATTTGTTATTGATGTATAAATCAATGGTTGTCCTGTTGATGTTTTATTAGAAGCTTGTCCCGAAATCATAGGACAGACTAGTAGTTGATATTCATAACGCACTCGAGCGAGTGAGTAAGATATCTTTCTCTAGAACTGGAGTAACCTCCAAAGTTTATCAGTTAGGATGAACCCCGTCAGGCTACCCAGATAGAAAAAACTATTTGGAGATATCCAAAATCTACTCGAGCGGACGAGTAGAGTGTCCTTCTTATGGACTGGCGTAACCATTAATATTGACCAATTAGGATTAACCCTGTCGGGTTACCCAAGTGGGACTAGTTTTAGGGGTATCCAAAGCCTACTGGAGCAAGCGAGTAGGGTGCTCTACTTGAGGGTAGGAGTAACCTCTAAAGCTGACCGATTAGGATGAACCCCGTCGGGTTACCCAAGTGGGACTAATTTTAGGGGTATCCAAAGCCTACTCGGGCAAGCGAGTAGGGTGTGTCCTGTTCTAAGGACAAGGATGTGGCTTGTATAGTTATCCGGTTAGGATGAACCTTACAAGGTTATCCCAGTGGTAAAAACTGTGTAGGTTATCCATGTTGTGTTATCCAGGTTGGCATGAATCATATAAGATTACCCTAGTTCGAAAAACCCTTTGTAGTAGTTGATCTTGATGGTATCAGCTTGATTGCTTTCCTTTAATGTAGTCGAGAAGTATTGGGAACTAGTACTTTATTAAAGAGATCAACTAACACCTTTATCATATAATTGAATCAAGGATAAAACTTGCGTAAGTGCTTGATATTCCAGGAATTGGTTACTTCATTACCATCAACATCGGTAATTCTGTAGGATCCTGAAACTTTAGAGATTAGGAAAGGTCCTTTCATCTGGAATTGAGCTTGTGCAGTCCTATTTCATCTTGAATCCGTCGTAGAACTAGATCTCCTACGTCGAAAGATCTTTGGTGGACGTTGCGATCATGATAGCATCAGACTCCTTGTAGATATCTAGCCGACTGAGTCAAAGCATTAATCCTTGCTTCTTCAACTGTATCCAACTCAAGTTGTCGAGCTTCATCTACTTCTCCTTCTTGATAAGCCTTGACTCTTGGAGATTTCCACATTATGTCTATAGGTAATATGGCTTCTGATCCATAGGTGAGGAAGAAAGGAGATTGCCCGGTTGCTTTTCTAGGCTGAGTTCGTAGCCCCAAGACCACATGAGGCAGCTCTTGAATCCATTTGCCGCCCTTTTTAGAATTGGCATCGTAGATCCTCTTTTTTAGGCCGTCCATTATCAAGCCATCGATGTGTTCTACTTGACCATTGGCCCATGGATGGGCCACTGAAGCGTACTTGATCTTGATGCAGGAGTTATCACAGAAATACCAGAAAGATTGTGAGGTAAAATTAGAACCCAAATCTGTGATGATTGTGAGGGAACTAAACCGATGTACGGAGATGAAATCCACTGCTCTATCTGATGAGATCTTGACAATTGGCTTGTATTCGATCCACTTGGTGAACTTGTCGACTGTGACCAATACATGATTAAATCCTCCTAGCCCTATAGTTAGAGGTCCAATCATATCTAGACTCCAACATGTGAAAGGCTATGACGGAGGGATTGTAATCAAGTTGTGTGCTGGGACGTGAGCTTGCTTGCCAAAGAATTGACATCCAGGGCATCACCTGACCAGGTTTTCCGTGTCTGATATGGCAGCTGCCTAAAGAAGCCTATTGTCAGTCCTTAGCCGCACAGAATAAATCCATAAGCATACGGATACTGATGTAGCTTTCACCTACGAGTATTTCAAGGTATCGAATCCATGAGGAACGAGAAGTGTACTAGTAGTGACTCTTGTTTATCCAAGGGATATGACGGGAGTGAAAAGGTCCAGATAAGATAGGTAGAGGTGGTCTATCGTCGTCTTACTAACTACTCCTATCAAGAATACTTGACTTGTACTCTAGTTGCTTCGGCGGCTGGAAGAGGAAGGACTTCAAAAAGGGATAAGAGAGGAGTCCAACGGAGACCTGCAACTACTGCTATGAAAACACCCGAACTTGGTGGACTACGAAGGATGGACAGGGCTGTCACCACCTGCCACCAACCACTACGGTTCTGTGAGATGGAACACAACCCAAGGTAACTATCAAGCCTAGGCATCGTGCTTACACTATCAAGTTACTGACTTCTACCTACATTAAGGCAAGAAGAAACCCCAAATGGATAGAACTTGCTACCCACGCAGACAAGGGATCCCTCAACTAGAGAGACCAAGTATTCAAGTACTAATAAAGTAAAGGAGAGAAAGCAATATTACTGACCAAAGAAGAGGAAATTACTCGAACTGAAGCTTCATTCCTCGGAGGCACAAAGTTGGAGAGGGGCCGACACTCCGGCTCCTCTCCGGACTCTCACCTCGTCTCTCACCCTATTTTCTAAGATATGTAGAGCGCTACGCTTCTCCTTGAACTTGCTTCAATTCTCCATGCTTTGGAAGTGAGGTCAGGGCTGCTATTTATAGTGCTTTGGAGGTCGGTACTTGAGCCAATGCGTGGCTTGCATGCAGGTACTTCAGCTGAGGTAACTTCCACGCAAAGTTGAGCATGTGGCGTGAAAATGTTAGGCCGGCTGGCCTCCCTTAGGCTGGCCGGCCTAGGATTCACCGACATCTGATCAAACGCCCAATATTCCTCCTTGCAATGTTGGTTGGAGTAACAACCAACTTGATTCGGTCCGATCGGCCGAAAAGTGAGGCCGGCCGGCTTGGGATTTTCTCCCCAGGCATCGGATCAACCACCATTGTGTGATGGACGGTGTGGAGTTTCTCTTCCAAGGCGGTTTCCAGTCGGTTGGCCGTTATTCATGTGGAAGGTGGGCCATTCAATCCATGTGACAAGCTCATCCATACCTCCACTTTTCTTAAGCTTCATCCAATGGTTGTCATTGGTTCCTCTTGTGTTTCTTTGCATGTAGGTGCAGATGCAACCTTTGGATGATCAGCCCAACATCGAACAGCCACTTCGGAAGCCCATTGGAGGGGCATATGAGGCCTTTCGGTCTTACTTTCACATTTGGGTTGCCTCCAAGTGTTTGGGGGTCCATTGGTGAGTCCCCAAGGCTATGAGGAAGAGTGGAGGGTCATTTGTGGAGGTGCTAGGCCGGCCGGCCTAAGTCAGGCAGACCGTCCTGATAGGGCCGTGTCGGTGATCTTCCCGGATGCGTAATTTCTCCATCTGGACTCTGAATTGGGTGATCCAAGTGTCCATTTTGATCATCTCGGCGAGTTCTTTGACATGGTGCTGTCAAATATGTGATTTGAGGAACTTTTATACCATGTCCAAGTGTCATTTGTACCGAGACGTCTGAATGAACCTTCATTTGTATGGCCTCAACTGCTACTTCACCAATAATGGTATTTGTGCACCATTTTACCTATATTCCTTGCAAAACATGGTGGGACACAAAACTCGTGGAACTCATTAGTTTAATAGAACTTTATATCCAAACTTCTTCAAGTTCCCTCATTAAAGGTAATGGTTGGTAGCCAAAATGAGCGTATAATGGCCGTCAACACATCCCCACGCTCAAATCTCTGCTCGTCCCGAGCAAAGGTTAGGATCAAGAAACCCAGGCCGAGCAAGAACTAAGGTAGACATTGATCCACAACTTCTCTAAGTAAATGGGTACATAAACATTATTCCAAAGCAGTTTTCATACCTGTGGGGTTTGAGGTGGCTATGATCCTTGCCTTCGGCGGTTGAAAAGTGGAACAACTCGAACGAAGGTATGACCTTCCTCTTAATCAACCATACTTGGAGTTTTGAGAGATATATATATATATATTCCAAAATAAACTCCTTAGCTCAATTAATCCTCTGATGGCACTCTTGAATCGCTCATGTGGTAACTTTATTCCTTACTAAGGCCATTGGCCTGCCTCTCCCTACAATCTATAGGTTTATGTGGAGCTCGGGTGGGGAAAAGTAGGCTCACCTATGTTGTGTATTTTGATAAGTCAAAAATTGGTCCTAGATAAAGTTGTGACACTTCATATTCCGATCATTGGGAAATGGATAATCAAGGATGGGGGAGAAAAATGGATACAACACAGTGATGGAATGTGGTGAACAAACCGTGTATTGTGTTTTTGAAAGAATATGGCCTTGAATGCTACTCCTTATTTTCCATGGATCCCCTTAGGATATTGGAGGCTTGAAACTATGGAGCTCTCTATCACATTTCTTTTTTTTCGGTCCTTGCCTATGGGCAGGCCAGTTTTTTTTTTTGCTCGATAGGTCCATGCCTCCCTTCTCTAAAGGATTTTGGGGAGATTTGCAGGACATGACTAGAGTATTTATATTTGAAAGGCCATATCTGTGGGTAGGATAAGATCAAGGGTATGCAAACAAGGTGATATGGGTTTTGATTGATGGAGGAATGTCTGGCGAAGATGGATGCTAGAATCCAAATTGGAACTTAGCATATCCAGACATGGGAAGGCTAGCAAATGAGGACAAATGAAAAAGAGGAAATGATCGGTATTGAAATGTCACTATTTCATAAGGGCACAAGTTTTAACAAAACTCAACACAACTATATAGGTGGCATATGTATAGGTTTGCTCATGTAAAGCATTTGGCTGTGGTAGGAATTTTGAACCATTGAGGAATTGTGAGACTAAGGGTTTTGAGTTTTTCCCAAAATAAAATTCTCCAAGCAATGATCAATCAAGAAGGAAAGAAATACTTCAATCTTATTATATCACACTTTTTCAACAACTTAGGCAAGATTCTCCTAAATTGATGAACCCACAAGAATTGAGTACTAGTTAAGGAATAAAACTTATGCTTGCCAATAGTTGAGATGCAGAGTTGTGATTAAGTTTGTTACACATGGTTAATTTTCTCATGCAAAAGATGATACAACAAAAGATATGAACCTTATAAAATAACCTCGAGTGGGGAGAGTGAGAAAGAAGTGCAAACGAGCGTTGACGACTTGCTTTGATCTTTGCCATTGGTATCGAGAGTCGTGTTCACTTGTGAAGTCATGGATGCACCTTGTCATTCAAGTCGTGTCCTCCCCCACGCTAAGATTTTGCGACACTTGGTGCCAAAAATTGAGCGCATGAGGTTGTAGTCTCCTTTGATCTTTCTGCATTTAAGCCTGGAAGTGGGCCTTTTAGACAATTGTGCCTACTCTTCAGTCATTGAAGTCCCAGCTTGAAAGGTTAGTAACAAAAACACCTAAAGGGAAGAGTCCTAGTATTATGTCTTGACGATGCAGCTAGCTTGGTGCTGTGCCTCCCTCCATCACCAGTCTTTGGATTAAGCTCATGATATCTAGCTGCAAGGTTTACACAACAAACCACAATGATATTTGCAATATTTATGATAGACAAAATCATCCACAACCCCTATTGAAATTTTTCTGATAGAGGGGCAAGGGATGGCTGGACTCGAGGTGTGTGCTAAGTGCGGGAGGAGATGGCGTCTCCTCGAAGGGTATCTTGTGATTCTTCCAAGATAAAACTCTCATTGTCATCATTGACTTCCGTATCCGGGATGGAATTTGCTGCCTCAAGAGTATCCATAGAGCAGATATATTCAACGTCATGCTCTAGCATATAATATTCATGAGGCGTATCAATGCCTTCAATATGGAAGTCCTTGGGTTGCTCCGGGTCAAGAAGAAAAGATGTTTTCTCGGAATCACTAAATGTATCAAAGCATTGATATTCTTGGAGTTCAGAGGGGCATGCAGAGATAGGAGCTTTGAACTCCTCATCAGAAAATTCAAACTTGTCCTCTGAGAACTGGAACTCCATGTTGTGGAATGGTGAATCCTCCTTTCCTTGATCAGTATCGGGCAAGGATTCTTTATCGGGATCGGGAGTCACTACCTCAGATTCTCCATAAGCATCACTTTCTTCTCTTGGTAATAATGAGACATCACCGTCTACTGTTGATTCATCATCGTCAAACATGGAAAAGAAGAAAGGTCGATGATCTTCACTGAAGGGTTTAAAATTTGAGGTGGTAGGTTCTGGTTCGACAATCTTTTGTGGGCAAGGTGTTGGAGATTGAACAACAGTTTTTGCTCTATCAGCGGGCTCTTGAGATTCCTCCAGCAACTCTTCGTATATTATGGTACACTCGGTATTCTTGAGGAACCTATCAAGGATGGCTTTGGCTTCTCTTACGGTTTTGTGCAAGAAGGACCCCCCGAAGGCCTTGTCTAAAAAGGTTGCACTGTTTGTTCTAAGGCCATAGGCAAAATGTTGTAAGTGTATAGCCTCGGGTATACCCAAGTCTGGTCCTGAAGAAATCAGATCGGTATAACGAGCCCATGCTGCTCCTAGTGATTCTTCCTCTTGTTGCTCAAAATAGATAGCTTCCATATGAAGGGCAATGATCTTCCTTAAATGGAAGTAGGGAGACAAAACTTCTCTTTTAGAACATTCCAATCGCCCTCTACGCTTCATACGGTTATGGAGTACCAATCTTTGGCAGGACCAGTCAAAGAGAATGAAAAAAGCTTCCATTTTATGTTTCCATGGTGCATGCCTGGTATTGAGATGATAGAGCAGTTCTGCTCGAATTCACGTAGGTGAGTGTAGGGATTTTCATCCCTGCGCCCCGAAAAAGATTGTGATCGAACCATGGATACGAGACTAGTGGGGATCTCATAGCCTGGTGTAAGGATGGGATGACATGACAGTGGAACCTCTCGATGACTACTACGGCTTGGAGCCGAAAAGTCATGAAGGGTAACGGACTCCATGGTAAAGGTGGATGAATAAGGATAAACTTGAATCAATACGAGTACAGCTACCGTTCCCCGGCAACGGCGCCAGAAAGCTTGTTGGCAGTCCTTAGCCTCACAGAATAAATCCGCAAACATACGGATACCGATGTAACTTTCACCTAGGAGTATTCCAAGGTATCGAATCCACGAGGAACAAGAAGTGTACTAGTAGTGACTCTTGTTTATCCAAGGGATATGACAGGAGTGAAGAGGTCCAGATAAGATAGGTAGAGGTGGTCTATCGTCGTCTTACTAACTACTCCTATCAAGAATACTTGACTTGTACTCTAGTTGCTTCGGCGGCTGGAAGAGGAAGGACTTCAGAAACGGATGAGAGGGGAGTTCAACGGCAACATGCAACTACTGCTATGAAAACACCCGAACATTGTGGACTACAAAGGACGGACAGGGCTGTCACCACCTGATGCCTACCACTGCGGTTTCGTGGGGTGGAACATAACCCAAGGTAACTATCAAGCCAAGGCACCGTGCCTACACTATCAAGTTACTGACTTCTGCCTCACGTTAAGGCAAGAAGAAACCCCAAATGGATAGAACTTGCTACCCACGCAGACAAGGGATCCCACAACTAGAGAGACCAAGTATTCAAGTACAAATAAATTAAAGGAGAGAAAGCAATATTACTGACCAAAGAAGAGGAAATTACTTGAACTAAAGCTTCATTCCTGGGAGGCACAAAGTTGTAGAGGGGCCGACACTCCGGCTCCTCTCCGGACTCTCACCTCGCCTACAAAAATGCTTGTTGGCGTTTCTTATACCCAACAGAATAGATATTCCGCAAGTGCACAGAATCACCGCTGTAGCACTTCACCTTTGAGTGTTCCGGGGTATCGTATTTTTTCTCAGGGAAGCACTATGGTAAAGAGTACCGTAAATCGAATGATAGCCATACTAGTTTAATCAACCGACTAACTAGACGGGGGTAAGCCAGATAGATAAGTAAGATAAATGGCCAGGCGATGATCGAGTGACTCACGGAGATTCAACTTCTTAGAGAGGTAGCAGCTGGGAGGACAACGATCGAGATAAGACACCTGATACACTTCTAAACTATCGAGCTAGCCTCTCAAAATTAGACTAAACACCTAACCAGTTCTCGGGAAAGCAGAGCTTACTTCGGCGGCTGGAAGAGGAAGGACTTCAGAAAGGGATGAGAGGGGAGTCCGATGGCAACCTGCACTACTGCCATGAAAACACCCGAACGTGGTGGACAACAAAGGACGGATAGGACTGTCACCACCTACCGACTACCACAACGGTTCCGTGGATGGAACACACTTTCTAGCTAACACTAAGGTCAGACACCACATCTGCACTCGGTGTTAGGATTTCTCTTGAGGCCTTCGAGAGAAATCCCCCTCGACCTAGAGCGCTAACTTGATATGCTCTAGTCCGGGCAAGAAAACCCGTAAGATAAGATCCCGATTACTTAGAAAGATAACTTAGCCTAAGCTAAAGGAAAACTTCCGCGCTCGAGCTAGACACTCAGACTCGAGTAAAAAAGATAGCGGAAAAGTAAAGCTGACTCAAAAAAGTAGAGAAGATAACTTATATTGATAATGTCAAAAGAAAGATACAAGAGCTATACCAGACTTCCGATGACTCCGGAATCCCGAGCAAGCTCGACTCGACTCTAACTCCCAAGCTACTAAACTACTCTAGAAAGTACAAGCGAAGAGAGAAGAGCTCCAATGGTGTGTGTTACAAGTGATGGATGGGTTGTCTATTTATAGGCTTCCATGGTCGGTTCCTAGCCGGTAATGCAGTTGGCGTCAGTTGTAAGCAGGTAAGGCGGTTGAGCTTAACTTCCACGACAAGGCCCAGCCTGAGAGGCTTCCAAGTGGGGCCGCCCGGCCTCCCCTAGGCCGGCCGACCTGGGGATCCTGCCAAGTGGCCACCGGCCTTTGGACAATGGCTCTGATTTGCTTCTGGAGGCGGTTGGCAGTTGCTTGACATCAATGCGTGTACGTGCTAGGCCGGCTGGCCTACGGGAGGCCGGCCGGCCTCCCTTTGGCATGTCTCAGCCATCTGTTGTGCCGACATTGCATTTGTACGCTTGTGATCCTCCCTGGGTGCTGGATCGCTAACTTGGACACAAGTTTTCACTGAATTGTGGGTCCTTTAATCCTCGTGCAAGCCTTTCGATTCACTTGATCAAACCAACATCCAATCCACAACTCAGAGGCATTGTGGGTGTGTCACATTGCCACTGGATCGAAGACGGGACACTGTCTTCAGGGGTGCCAGGCCGGCCGGCCTAGGGGAGGCCGGTCGGCCTGGGTTCACGCCCATTTTTGCGCTTTTTTGGTAGATGTTCTCCTAAAATCAAAACTCATCCAAAACTTGTGGATCTCATTAGAAATAAATAAAATATGAATGGAACATAGTGTAGAGCTCGTGTTATTCCTAAGAAGTTGACGGCTAGAATAAAATAATGGTCGTCAACACCCCCCAAGCTTAAACCTTTGCTCATCCTCGAGCAAAGCTTAAACTGAGGCTCGGTGGATCAGGAGTTACGTCAATGTTTACCCCCTGCATGTACCTTGTGAACAACATATTACTCTTCCCGTTTGTATTTATGAAAAGTTGGCTCATACCTAAGGTTCTGGAAGATGGGGCGTATTCGTTTTTCATCCCTCGGTTTTGGGTGGTTGTTGGATTGAACATGATGAGGACATGACACCCGTGCATACGACCATGATTGGTGCATGGCATCAAGAGAGAGGAGTCCAGCAAGGGTGTCCAAGTCATGAAGGAGGCCCGAGGTTGATTCGGTTCGAGTCTCCAAGGTGGAGGCCCAAAGAAACTCAAGTTCGAGTCCATCTCGGAGTCCAGGAGTAGCCCGCATCGATGCCCAGGCCGCATATGGAGTCCGTTTTGGATGCTCTTTATATGGATGGAAAGATAATTTCAAGGAGCTTCCAATGGCCCAAATTTGTTCGGAAGGTAGACTAGGCCATAGCCCACTTGATGTAGACTAGGCCATAGCCCACTTGATGTAGACTAGGCCCGATCTTTCGAGAGGTAGGGGTAAATTCGATTGGTGGAGTATGTGACATTGACGATCCGGCTTCTAATAAGATACGATTCGAAGTTCCGCAACTGTTACACCGCTGCTCTGTTGGTTATCAACCAAGCACAACTTGATTGACCTCGCCGAGAAGGCTTTTCCTGCAAGCGAATCGAAGAACACAAGCAAGAAAGTAGAAACACGTAATCTAAAATTGCAAATATAAATGAAGCAAGGATAAATATGGGTTTCAAGAACTTAATTCCAAAGGACTAATCGACACAGTGGAGGAGATCAAGAACGAGAGCCCTGGATCACTGTAAAAGGACTAATCGACACAGTTACAATGAACGATTCAGTTTTGCCTTGGAAAACTAAACTCAAACAAAACCCTAACCCTAATGTAGTGGTGGATACTGAATATATGAGGTTTAGGTCGTGGATGACCCCTCTGGAAACGCCCCTATGGGCTCCAAGACGATATACGGGCGAACGGCCCAAAAGATTGTGTCATGGCAGCTTGACAGATTCTGGACGTTCAATCGTTTCGACGATTCCTGTTGGCTCCGAACGAATTTGGGCCTCAAACTAGTTCCATTGGAAGCTCCTTGAAATTATCTTTCAATCCATATAAAGAGCATCCAAAACGCACTCCATATGCGGCCTGGGCGTCGATTTTGGTGCGGGCTGCTCCTGGACTCCGAGATGGACTCGAACTTGAGTTTCTTTGGGCCTCCACCTTGGAGACTCGAACTGAATCAACCTCGGGCCTCCTTCATGACTTAGACACCCTTGCTAGACTCCTCTCTCTTGATTTCATGCACCAATCATGGTCGTATGCATGGGTGTCATGTCCTCATCAGAACAACCTTCACCAGAATGTTCCCTGCTACCTGTTCAGGTTCCCAGCTCGGAGTTTTTGTAAGATTATTTCAAAAGTGGTTCAGGTTTCCCAATGGTACTCTTGAATCACTCAAGTGTATGATCCTCAATCATGGTCGTAGTATCTGACCATCTTCTTCCTATCTCTAAAACTGATATGTGGAGTTTGTAGGTAGGAAGATGTTTGCATACCTTGGTTACCTGTATTGCCCAGCCGAAGAGTGATCCACAATGGGGTCAGTACTTAGCCAAATTTAGGTCTCATGGAACATGGAATATTTGGAAGGTGTGACGGAATGAAGTAGATGGCTTCCTACTTGGATTTATTTGAACTCCATAATTTGCAACTCTTTTAGGGTTGGAGAGTGATCTTCCTTTTTTTTAGAGAAGATAGCTCCATTCTCCCTTGCTGATATTGTGACACCCTAGGTGTCTACACAGTAGAACTGCATTTATTCTATACATCATGTGCTTAAATTGCTTGAACAAGGGTCTTATTTTAAAAATATAAGGTTAATTGTGTAAATATGAATTGATGCAAGGTCCTTCCTATAATTTAATTTGAATAAGATGGGTGAATGTTGCTTTTGTTGAGGGTTTCTTTGCAAAATTCACTGTAATCATTACATGGCAGGAAATTTTACTTTTCAGTCTAAAAATAAGGTGAATTCGTTTTGAAAAAGACAAAAGTCCATTAAATTCAAAATCCTTTCTATGTTTTCAAAATAACTCTTCAACCTTTGGTCAAATCAATTTTTGCACAACATCAAAGTTGTAGATCTTGAAAAGTTGAACAACGTTCATGTTGGGCACTTTTTCATTTGAGCCCTAGTTTAGGAGTTATTTTTGTTTTACAGTAGGACCCCTAAACTTTTCTGAAATTGCAAACAGGTCCAGCTGTCATCTTCCTCCTCTCACTGCTTTCCCTGCCGCCGGCGCAGAGCGGCGCTGCCGCCGCTCTGGAAGGCCGGGAGGCCACCTCCTGCTGCTCCACCACCACACGCGGCACCCCCGCAACCAACTAGCCCCACTCCACCCGTGCTGGAACCCCTTTTCCCTCGCCACGCTACCTCGGTCGTGCTCCACGGCCGCCACATTGCCGCCGCCGTGGCAAGCTCGGGGAAGAGCCCCGGCTCCCTTTCTCTCGTGTGCTTCAGCACCTGCGAAACCCCCGCATCCCAATCCCCTCGTTCACTCGCCAGTTCCCCGCCCCAAACCTCCAGAACACCGCCACCGCCAGCCCGAACACCAGCGAGCTTGAGCTCACCGTCGCCCCGCTCCTCCATGGCCGCTCCGCCCGCGCAGTGTAACACCCTAACTTAATTTTCCTAGTTAATAATAAAATTAATTGGTTTTATTTAATTTTCTAGGATTTAATTGGCTTAGTTTGCATTTAATCTAATTTTGTTGCATAAGTAATTAAAAATTATTTTAGGGTCAACATGTTTGTGCATCATGCTGGAGCATTGTTTTAATTGTTTGAGTGCTAGAGTGAATTCAAATTTATTTGAATTCTTTTGGCTTGAATTGAGTTAGAAATAGAATAGAAGGAGAAGAGTAGGAAAAAGAAAACCCAAACCCTAGAGCTAGCCCAAACCCAAAAGAACCCAGCCCAGCTTGGTTCCAAACCCAACCCACGCACCCCTCTCCCTTCGGCCCGCTCGATTTCTTTCCCCGGCCGTCCCAGCCTTCCTCTCCTTCCCTCCCCGCGCTCGGCCCAGTCCGGCCCGAGCCCAAGCCAGCGCCTCAGCCAGCCCGCGCCCTCACCCTTTTCCCAAGCCCAGTCGCGCGCGCCCTCTCTCCCCGCCTCACCCGCCTGGTGCGCCGGCCCACCTGCCAATGCCTTCCCCCGCTGAGCGCCCGCGCGACGCGCTCCCCGCCACTGACCAGCCAGCCCCACGCGTCAGCCCCCTCTCTCCTCCTTCCCTTCCCGGCTCCACGCAACCGCGCCCGATATCCCCGGCGAGCTCGCCGGGATCATTATCCCGCTGCGCCCCGCTGAGATCCCCGGGATCCCTCCTATAATTGGGCCCTGCGACCTTCTCTTCCCCATCCTCGCCCCACAGCTCCACGCCCGAACCACCAGCGCCGCCGCATCCCTCCGCCAGGACCGCCGCCGCCGGTAAACACCTCCGCCACTGCAATTTCTCGCCGCCAGTGGCCCCGGAGCCCCCCTGACCCCCGCATCCTTCCCGCAGGATCGCCTTGGGTCGAGCTGTGCCATCCAGGAGCCCGGAGAGCCCCTACTTCGATCCCGCCGCCGAGCTTCGTC
The DNA here is from genome assembly GCF_016808335.1 of Panicum virgatum. Taxonomy (NCBI): domain Eukaryota; kingdom Viridiplantae; phylum Streptophyta; class Magnoliopsida; order Poales; family Poaceae; genus Panicum; species Panicum virgatum. The sequence continues at coordinate 24,367,291 of NC_053145.1, read as the reverse complement.
CGAGCGCCGCCCGGACCTCGCCGCCGGTTCCCTGCGCCGCGCAAATCAGCCTCCCCAAGCCCTCGGTGAGCACCGCCCGGACCTCCTCTTTCTTTTGCACGAGTCGTCGTAGCCCGAGACCCACGGCGGAGCCCTGGCACCGCACGCCGGCGGCCTAGCGCCGCCGCTCCACACCGTGCACCCTGCTCCATCCCCCGCAGCACCTTGCCTTCCACTCCAGTGGATTGCGCATGCCTCCCTCTTTCCCCACGGCCAAACCGGGGCCCAAACCAAGTCCAGCAGCCCCAGTTTTCCCTACTCCGGCGACCCCTCCGCCGCGGAGCAGAGCTCCGGCGACGGTGCCGCCGCGTCCCGCGCCCCTTTACCCTGGACCGCTGGATCCTGAATCAACGCGCATGATTAGGACTTGAGCCGATCCAATCTGGACCGCCAGATCGCGATCCAACGGCCGATATCTGAGGATACCGGTTCGGCCTGGTTTAATTGCTAAAGAGCCCCTGCACTTTTTGTTATTCAACCCGCGGTCCTGAGTTATTCAAAAGTATTTACTGTTGGGCCCAAAACTTCGCACAGACCCCCCTGAGCTTTCCAGAATTCAAACCCGCCGTCCAGAGCCGTTGGTTTTGCACGATAGCCCTTAGATTTAATAGTTAATTATGTTTTAGCCCTCGGTTTTAGCAGAAAAGCCCCTGGAACTTCAGTTTTCTTACAAATAAGCCCCTAGGACTTGTTTTTAGCCTAGAAAATGCGTTTTAGCTCCGTTTTTAGCGTTCTTTATGTCCACGCGATCGTTGTAACGCGTAGAATAGTTCTAGAGTAGTTTTGTGTGCTGTTTTTATGTATTGATGTACTGTTTCTTAGCTTTTTGTTAGTGTTTGCTTGTATGCTTATTTTGTGCTTTGTTTTGGCCATGTGTTCGTGAGTAGACGTTGATCCAGTTGAGGAGCCTCAGTACCAGTTTCCGGAGCAGCCGTCTTCGGAGCAGTTTGAGCAGCAGCCAGAGCAGTACGAGGAAGGCAAGTATAACATGAACAACCTATCACCTTTAAATACATTTTCATACTGCATTTCAATACTGTATGCCTTTAAGGATTTCCTAGCCAGTTTATATCCTTTAAATATACCTTTGGGTTGCATTTTGGTTAGTTGTGCTAGGTTGCTGCGCTATAACACACCTTGGTCCTTTTTAATTAAATTGATTAATGGTTTACTTGAATTTAATTCTGAGAGTGGCACTCTGTGTGGCTTGAGTGGCTCACTTCTCGTTAAAAGATGTTTTTTTTAGAAACATGGTTTAGGGGGCCAGTACGGTGCTTAGTGCTTGGTTGGCCACTCTCCATAAGGACCGGTTCATAGAGCAACAACCTGGGACAACAGCGCTACCACAAGGCTAGAATGGGATAGACTTGGCGTAATAATTAGATCTTTTTGGTTTGGAGTAACTTACCTGCGGGGCAAGAGTAGTAAGCTTCAATGGTCCCTGCTCCTCCGGCTTGGTCTGTGCTACGTGCTTGTACCCCTGGAGGTGGGCCCCATCGTCGCCGACCTAACTCTCGCGGTTACGCCTTACCATCGAGATTCTTTTTAAAGGCCTCGTAGTGAGTCGCTGGCCATCTCACCTAAGGAAGTGTGATGAACAACTGGCGTAGCTCACGACTTGTGGGTAAAGATGTGCAACCTCTGCAGAGTGTAAAACTGGTATACTAGCCGTGCTCACGGTTATGAGCGGCCCAGATCCTCCTTTTGATTAGTGAAGTTATCTCCTTCCGACGAGGGAGGTGCTTCTCGGGGTTACCTTGGTGGTTTGGTTTTGGTTTGGTTCTCAGTAGTAGTATAATTAATTCTGATTAATTACTATGTAACTGGGTCAATGGTAATTCATCAACTCATAGTAAATAGCTTTAAATAAAATTTTGCCAACACTTAAAAGCTAATGCAGTTGAGTCAGCCAGCCTAGAGCCTCATAGTTTGTGTTATACTTGTTGAGTACAAGTTGTGTACTCACTCTTGCCTCTTCTCTACTTTTTCCTCTTGGCTACGCTACTGCTGCTCAGTTCCTGCCGACACGAGGGAGTTCGTCCAGCGCTACCAGGACTACGAGGACTTCTAGGTGCTTCGTCTCCCAGTCGACGTCCCTGTGGCGCCCTGCTTCAGCTTCGGAGAGCTTTTATCGTATTTTGTACTTCGCTTCCGCTGTATCAGACATTTTTATCATTATTGTAATAAATAACATTCGTATTTCGATTTATTATATCTTTTTACGTGATATGTGCTATGATATACTGTTCATTCTGTTGTATATACGTGTGACTTGATCCTGGCACGTATATGATTGCTCGGTTTATGTTCTTTTATAAACCGGGTGTTACAGAGTGGTATCAGAGCCGTATCGACTGTAGGACGAAGCCTAGATAGAACTGGTCGAGTTTTAGGACTTTTTCTCTCCAATCCTTGCCTGCTGAAATTATTTTACTATTATACCCCTTGACTTCTATGACTTTTACCTTCCTTGCCTTGATTTCTTCTCTGAAGAATAGTTTTCGTAGATTTTGGCCTGAATCAGTCATCTGACCACCATGAGTATTAGCTAGGTGGCCCTTTTATAATAATACGATAGCACGTTCTGCGACGCGTTGTGTTAGTCGAGTCTTTTTGTTAAACTCGGCTAAGTAGTGAAAATTGTCTGCTTGTTATTATGCTTCATGCTTGTTCTGGATTTTTGAATGATTGCATAGCTTAGTAGTTTAAAGTTGTTTAAAGGAAATCACTGTTATGTTAAAGTAACTAATTAATAAAATGAGTTAGATCGTTGGGGGGTAAAACAATCCACTCTAACCTCTCTACCTTATCATGCCTTGAGTTTCCCCGGTCTTGTTTGTTGAGAGGAAGGATAATACGAAGAGGGTATGATATCCAGGGATCACCGACAAGGACGTCACCGACGAGGACGTCGGTTTCTGTAAGGGGGTAGGGATGTGACACCCTGGCCTACAACTAGTACAAGAGAAGTTGAGAATCTCTCAGACGAAACCGAAGAGTTATGCTCTAGTTCCTAGTTCCCGGATTTATGTGACATTTATCTGGGGTTATCAGCAGTAATGCCTGAGCAGTGTTATCTAGATAGGATAGAACCTTAAATAATGGAGTTTTTCTCTCTTCCTTGACCTTACCCATCTGTGTTTCCTTTTGCCCCAGCTCAGATGTCGGCAGAACAAAAAGACCTTGGAGACAGTGCAATGGGTGATGGTGAGAAGACTTGCCAGTGTTGCCAATTCTACGGCGTCCCTTGTCGTCAAGTTCGTGCAACTGAAGATGAAGCCACAACTAGGAGGAACCAGAGGTTGTTCTCCGGTACAAAGAGAAAGAGGTCACATCAAGAGCAGCTGGTAGAGAATTCCCTTTTCCTCGATAATCCATCGGTCGATGAGCTACAGACCATCCAGAAGAGAAAGGATCATGAATGCTCTAGAGATACACAGGTCAGGAATCAAGCTCTCCATGATTATGTTGATGGGTTGACTATCACTATGAATGTGATCCAGCCACGCGGTCGCAAGGAGTCCAAAGAGCAAGCAGCAGAAATAATGCAAGATGTGAAGATAAGTTCACAGGGAGGTCAACGAAGTAGCGCCATTCACCGCCACCGCATGTGCTACAAATGCGGGCAGAAAGGTCATTATGCTAAAAGTTGTCCAGCACCTCAGGCTCCACGGCAGGCAGGACAGCAGGGGCGCCCAGCCCAACCCAGGGCACCACGACAGGGGAAGGTGAACCACGTGACGGCCGAGTCAGCGACCGAGGCTCCTAATGTGGTTATTGGTGCATTCATGGTCAACTCTTATCCAGCTATGGTGCTTTTCGATACCGGTGCTACCCATTCTTTCATTTCCAAGTCATTTGCCGAGCAGCATCGTATACCAATTTCTTGTATGAGGACAGCTATGATAGTTACTTCACCTGGGGGCCAGATACACACATGCTCTATATGCTCCAGAGTTAGAATTGTTATAAGGAGGGCAGAATTCTGCACTGGTTTGATCGTCATTGATTCCTCAGAGATAGATGTGATTTTGGGCATGGAGACCCTTACCAGATGGGGAGTCCGTATTGATTATGCTCAGCGGACAGTTCACTTGTCAGCATCTGATGGCCAAGAGGTGACAGTCAGTGCTACAGAGCCTTATGGTTTTCTTCATCAGATGGAGGCTAGACCCACGGATGATATTCGCGTAGTTGAGTGCCCGGATGTCTTTCCGGAAAACTTGTCAGAAGAAGGAAGAGAAGTTGATGGAGACATACCCGGATCTCTTTGCTAGCCAGCCCAGAATCTCGGGACGAGATTCCTGTAAGGGGGTAGGATTTGTAACACCCTAACTTAATTTTCCTAGTTAATAATAAAATTAATTGGTTTTATTTAATTTTCTAGGATTTAATTGGCTTAGTTTGCATTTAATCTAATTTTGTTGCATAAGTAATTAAAAATTATTTTAGGGTCAACATGTTTGTGCATCATGCTGGAGCATTGTTTTAATTGTTTGAGTGCTAGAGTGAATTCAAATTTATTTGAATTCTTTTGGCTTGAATTGAGTTAGAAATAGAATAGAAGGAGAAGAGTAGGAAAAAGAAAACCCAAACCCTAGAGCTAGCCCAAACCCAAAAGAACCCAGCCCAGCTTGGTTCCAAACCCAACCCACGCACCTCTCTCCCTTCGGCCCGCTCGATTTCTTTCCCCGACCGGCCCAGCCTTCCTCTCCTTCCCTCCCCGCGCTCGGCCCAGTCCGGCCCGAGCCCAAGCCAGCGCCTCAGCCAGCCCGCGCCCTCACCCTTTTCCCAAGCCCAGTCGCGCGCGCCCTCTCTCCCCGCCTCACCCGCCTGGTGCGCCGGCCCACCTGCCAGTGCCTTCCCCCGCTGAGCGCCCGCGCGACGCGCTCCCCGCCACTGACCAGCCAGCCCCACGCGTCAGCCCCCTCTCTCCTCCTTCCCTTCCCGGCTCCACGCAACCGCGCCCGATATCCCCGGCGAGCTCGCCGGGATCATTATCCCGCTGCGCCCCGCCGAGATCCCCGGGATCCCTCCTATAATTGGGCCCTGCGACCTTCTCTTCTCCATCCTCGCCCCACAGCTCCACGCCCGAACCACCAGCGCCGCCGCATCCCTCCGCCAGGACCGCCGCCGCCGGTAAACACCTCCGCCACTGCAATTTCTCACCGCCAGTGGCCCCGGAGCCCCCCTGACCCCCGCATCCTTCCCGCAGGATCGCCTTGGGTCGAGCTGTGCCATCCAGGAGCCCGGAGAGCCCCTACTTCGACCCCGCCGCCGAGCTTCGTCCGAGCGCCGCCCGGACCTCGCCGCCGGTTCCCTGCGCCGCGCAAATCAGCCTCCCCAAGCCCTCGGTGAGCACCGCCCGGACCTCCTCTTTCTTTTGCACGAGTCGTCGTAGCCCGAGACCCACGGCGGAGCCCTGGCACCGCACGCCGGCGGCCTAGCGCCGCCGCTCCACGCCGTGCACCCTGCTCCATCCCCCGCAGCACCTTGCCTTCCACTCCAGTGGATTGCGCATGCCTCCCTCTTTCCCCACGGCCAAACCGGGGCCCAAACCAAGTCCAGCAGCCCCAGTTTTCCCTACTCCGGCGACCCCTCCGCCGCGGAGCAGAGCTCCGGCGACGGTGCCGCCGCGTCCCGCGCCCCTTTACCCTGGACCGCTGGATCCTGAATCAACGCGCATGATTAGGACTTGAGCCGATCCAATCTGGACCGCCAGATCGCGATCCAACGGCCGATATCTGAGGATACCGGTTCGGCCTGGTTTAATTGCTAAAGAGCCCCTGCACTTTTTGTTATTCAACCCGCGGTCCTGAGTTATTCAAAAGTATTTACTGTTGGGCCCAAAACTTCGCACAGACCCCCCTGAGCTTTCCAGAATTCAAACCCGCCGTCCAGAGCCGTTGGTTTTGCACGATAGCCCTTAGATTTAATAGTTAATTATGTTTTAGCCCTCGGTTTTAGCAGAAAAGCCCCTGGAACTTCAGTTTTCTTACAAATAAGCCCCTAGGACTTGTTTTTAGCCTAGAAAATGCGTTTTAGCTCCGTTTTTAGCGTTCTTTATGTCCACGCGATCGTTGTAACGCGTAGAATAGTTCTAGAGTAGTTTTGTGTGCTGTTTTTATGTATTGATGTACTGTTTCTTAGCTTTTTGTTAGTGTTTGCTTGTATGCTTATTTTGTGCTTTGTTTTGGCCATGTGTTCGTGAGTAGACGTTGATCCAGTTGAGGAGCCTCAGTACCAGTTTCTGGAGCAGCCGTCTTCGGAGCAGTTTGAGCAGCAGCCAGAGCAGTACGAGGAAGGCAAGTATAACATGAACAACCTATCACCTTTAAATACATTTTCATACTGCATTTCAATACTGTATGCCTTTAAGGATTTCCTAGCCAGTTTATATCCTTTAAATATACCTTTGGGTTGCATTTTGGTTAGTTGTGCTAGGTTGCTGCGCTATAACACACCTTGGTCCTTTTTAATTAAATTGATTAATGGTTTACTTGAATTTAATTCTGAGAGTGGCACTCTGTGTGGCTTGAGTGGCTCACTTCTCGTTAAAAGATGTTTTTTTTAGAAACATGGTTTAGGGGGCCAGTACGGTGCTTAGTGCTTGGTTGGCCACTCTCCATAAGGACCGGTTCATAGAGCGACAACCTGGGACAACAGCGCTACCACAAGGCTAGAATGGGATAGACTTGGCGTAATAATTAGATCTTTTTGGTTTGGAGTAACTTACCTGCGGGGCAAGAGTAGTAAGCTTCAATGGTCCCTGCTCCTCCGGCTTGGTCTGTGCTACATGCTTGTACCCCTGGAGGTGGGCCCCATCGTCGCCGACCTAACTCTCGCGGTTACGCCTTACCAACGAGATTCTTTTTAAAGGCCTCGTAGTGAGTCGCTGGCCATCTCACCTAAGGAAGTGTGATGAACAACTGGCGTAGCTCACGACTTGTGGGTAAAGATGTGCAACCTCTGCAGAGTGTAAAACTGGTATACTAGCCGTGCTCACGGTTATGAGCGGCCCAGATCCTCCTTTTGATTAGTGAAGTTATCTCCTTCCGACGAGGGAGGTGCTTCTCGGGGTTACCTTGGTGGTTTGGTTTTGGTTTGGTTCTCAGTAGTAGTATAATTAATTCTGATTAATTACTATGTAACTGGGTCAATGGTAATTCATCAACTCATAGTAAATAGCTTTAAATAAAATTTTGCCAACACTTAAAAGCTAATGCAGTTGAGTCAGCCAGCCTAGAGCCTCATAGTTTGTGTTATACTTGTTGAGTACAAGTTGTGTACTCACTCTTGCCTCTTCTCTACTTTTTCCTCTTGGCTACGCTACTGCTGCTCAGTTCCTGCCGACACGAGGGAGTTCGTCCAGCGCTACCAGGACTACGAGGACATCTAGGTGCTTCGTCTCCCAGTCGACGTCCCTGTGGCGCCCTGCTTCAGCTTCGGAGAGCTTTTATCGTATTTTGTACTTCGCTTCCGCTGTATCAGACATTTTTGTCATTATTGTAATAAATAACATTCGTATTTCGATTTATTATATCTTTTTACGTGATATGTGCTATGATATACTGTTCATTCTGTTGTATATACGTGTGACTTGATCCTGGCACGTATATGATTGCTCGGTTTATGTTCTTTTATAAACCGGGTGTTACACGCAGGCCCCACCTTCAGCTCCACCTCGCTCTCGCACAGCTCCCCGACCACTCCTCTCCCACCCTCGACCGCCAGAGCATCCTCGCCGTTGTTTCCCCTACGCTGACCGCAGCTGCTCGCCGTCGACGAGCCCCCTCCCGACCATATCCCACCGAGCCAGGGCCACCAAAAGGTGCGGCTCGAGCTCCTCATTGTTTTCCCCCACTGCCGGTGCTGAACTTCACCGAAATCTGAGCTGAAATGGTGGCTCTATTCTTGTTTCCCGGTGAAGGACCTATTCGTAATTTAGAAACTTGATTCCAGGGGTCCAAGTGTAAAAACGACATGAACTCTAGAATTCAAATCAGTGAACTTTGAAAATGCCTAGAAATTCTTAGAAAAATTAGAAAAATACAAATCCAAATGTTTTGGAATCCTTGTTACAGGACCTACATGTTTTGTTACATACACATCGTCATTTTTGGTCTGCATTTTAATCCAAGAAAAAGAATAGAATAAATAGGTTTTAAATGTTCTAGGAGATTTACTCTGTTACTTCAAGAGATTTTTGGCTAGAATGTGTCATGCAATGGTACTAGTACTGGATAAAAATTTGAAAACCTTTTGACACATTTAACTAGGTCAAAGTTTCAAGATTCCTAGATCTACTAGTTTTGCTAATGTATTTATGCTGGTAGAAATATTAAAGTTCTGAGTGTGAAACTTTTTCCACGCATGCATGTCACTATAACCTTTCTGTTACACAAGTTTGAGAAATTTTAAATCTGTTTAACTATATCTTTGCTTTAATGCTTTTTAAGTAGGCTTTAATTATAATAAATAGTTTCCTTGATTATAAAAATCTGAGAATATTTATGGAACTCTATTTTGGTCATATGTTTATGTCTGTAAAATTTGGGATCCAGAAACATTATATAACTTTCTATACTAATTAGTATTAGCATATGTTGTTTAATTTTGTCAAAATTATTACTTCTGTTTTATGCCTAGATAAATTCTAAAAAATTTATAAGACGTTCATAAGCATATGAGTCCTGTTCTGAGAAATTTTGAGCTTCATAAGTTTTGTATTTTGTTCTATAGAAATTCATCTTTGTTTAAACATAATCTGTTTTGAGAATTTTTGGTGTATTCATGCCTTAATGTTTTTAGCTAAACTTTTTATTACAAGTTGCTGATTAGATTTACTACCTTGTATAAATTTTGTAGTTGCAGAATCTGTTCTTAACTTATGAATTAAAATAGTCAAATTCCTTCATGCATTTTTTTTCGCTTTAAAAAAACTGCCACCCAGTTCATTTTATGAAGTAAAGTTAATATTAGAACTACTCTATAAACAATTGCCCATATGCTAAGTTATGTTTGCTAGTTGTTAGACCGCAACTTTATCGCGAAGTGTGTATGATTGTAATACCGTTTCTTGCATCACATATAGATACGACTGTTCTAGCTGACAGGACGTACGAGCTGATCCCGGAGTCTGAAGGAAGTGATCGAGAAGCCCAGGTGAACGCCGCTACACTGACTGAAGACCCGGACCTAAGTCCGGAAGAGCCCAAGGCTGAATTAGCTAGTGACTACCGCGAAGGCAAGCCCCAGACATAAATCTAGCATTTCAAATTATGCAACTTATCGTTATTATTTACTTGTGCATTTAAGTTATTGGAGTTGATTGAAAACCTTCGATGCATAATTCTAGGTTCCTACTGATTGAACACTAGATTTGAGTCCGAGTTAGATGCTATGCTAATAGGACCGGTAAAAGTCGAGTGATTGCCTGTCACTCGCGAGCTCTGTAGGAGTTGCTTGTTTACTTTCTGCAATCACTATTAGGATCATGGGCGGATTTGTTGAAGTCCGTATGTGTTGAAGAACTTGATAATGCCGCAGTGTGTGGTAGCGGTGGTTAAGTGTTTGAACGTACTAGCCACGTGCCGTAAATATGGTACGCGGTAAGCCTAGTAGCTGATCGGACCGGTGAGTGGATATACCTTTCACTCTCTCTTAGAGATAGGTTTTTATTTATGTTTATGTTGCGCAACACCACGGGTGCAGGGAGGAAGTTGGTGCCCTGTAGTCGGGGAGAGTGACCCTATCCACAAGCTGGAATGAAAGGTCAACAGTTGTTTGGGAACGACCCGACGGTGTTCCAAACGTGTTTGTTAGGTGTACCTTGCAAGGTTAGAAATCCGATTCGAATCGTCCATTTCTCACGGATATTGAGACTACATGATCCCTTTGCCACACAGAGTAATAAGAATAATGTTATTATGATCAATCTTGATGTTTGACTAAAGTTCTACCATGGTTGATTAGAGTTAGATGCTTACATAGAATGGTTAATTAACTAGAATATTGAAGACTAAAATGTGAAATTAAGGACCTACTCTTTGTTGCTTTTCAGCAAAAAGGAAACCCAGAGCCTTATAGAACCCTGCATAGTCTAGTTAAGTGGACTAAGTATATCCGTTGATGGTTAAGTCTTGCTGAGTATTAGTATACTCAGCCTTGCTGTTGAATCCTGTTTCAGGTATGAGTTTTGAGGATCAGACCGCTAGTCTGACTTGGCCCTGCTCTTTGCCCCCTGGCTAGTCCGTGGAATGGGATCCGTCCCCGGCCGGCAATGACCCCGACGAGTGATACCTTGCTTGGGCTAGCTTGGTATCCTTTTGCGACGTGTTGTAGCCGTCGTGTTTTCTTTCTGCTACTTTAACTCTGAACTTTAAACTTATTTCTTGTATAACATTTTACTAAGTTTGGACCTGTAAACTTTGAACATGTTGTGATAACTACTATGCCTGTGTTGTAAAATATATGGCTGTAATATCTCTGGACTCGCCTTCGTGCGGGGTATGCTTGTTCGATCCGAGATCCGGTGGTTGTATCGGGACGTTACCCGACAGACCAAGAATTGTTCCGTTTGAAGTGCGTTTGAGTCAGTGTTGCCTTTATGGTGATGGCCAGCGCACTTGAATTCTTTGGAGTCTTGATTAGGAAGCTCTTTGTGGGATGAAATGAGGTATTGGGATTGTGATTACGGGGGAGTATATCTGGCAAGTGTGGATGCCATACCCGAAATGGGTGACTGACAGGCCAGATATTTTTGGGCTAGCAAATGGTGAGTTTTATGGGGATGAAGACCAGTAGATGGCAAGTACCATTCCCGAAGAGGATGCACCATTCGCAAAGCTCAAAGTAACTTCAGATAGCTCAAACGGTTTATGCAATATAAGGCTCTGGATGGGTCATTTTAACCATGGGAAACCTTTACCAAAATTTTAATTTTGAAAAGAATTCCGAGGGGTTTCTACTAGAGCAAGCAGTTTAAATTCCGATTTGGGCTATCTCAAATCCCACAACAACTTAGACTTTAGAATTTAAACTCATGCCTCCACACAACTAGATTTTCAGTGGAACTAATATGTGCCAACTAGTTCAGGTACTAGGAGAGTAAAAAGCTGTAAATGAGGCACATACAAGGTTTAAACAGAGCAACTAATCATCATTTTCAAAGTAAGAGCTTACATGGATTTCCACAGATATAGATTTTATTCAAAGCATGGAAATATTTTTGGAATTTTTGTTATGAGACTATTTATTTATTTTTATACTTATTATATATTTATTTATTTTCATTTTGGCATGGTTGCTGAATAAAAGGACAGGTGCGATGACTTACCTGGACTGTGGTCCCCCCCAAGCTTCGATGAAGCTCAGTCCTCGGAGTCCTACTCTCCCTCGTCGGGGTCCTTCTCATCATCATCCTTATCCTCCTCATTGTCATCGTTTTTCTCCTCCTCATCGTCATTGTTCTCCTATTCGGGCTGCTGGTATGGCCAGTATGGCTGGGACTGCTGATAGTCTAGCCCAAGGTGAATGAAGACATTCGAAATGTCGTACTGCAAAGCAGAAGTAAGCCCAGAGCTCTCCTGAGTGAGCTGGGTGTTGTGTGCCATCGTGTCCTACATCTGCTACTACTGTGTGCCAAGGGTGCTGATGCGGTTCGAGAGATCCGTGATACTCCAGAGAATCGGGTCCTCATAGTTGAAGCGTGCTGACGATGGAGGCCCCACCTGTGGACCATAAGATGGATGCATACCTGCTGTGCCGAGGCATGAATCGGGGGTGTCCGTCGTGATGGAGCTGCTCCAGCTTGCTCGCGCCGGGTCCTACTCGTTTGTGGGCCTGCAACACTCCGCCGTGCGGGTTCTCTTTTCTCCATCTGCAATGTTAGACTTTTCACCGAGTAGAGAGAGAGTCTTAGGCATGGCAGCTCGATCTCCCTATCGTACCCGGGATAACATATAAAGATAGAGTTCACTGGCCCCTCTCGCATCATGTGCCCTTGCACAAAATGCTCGAGACCGACCTCATATCTGTACGCCTCCGTCTCAAGCAAGAAGGTGACTTCGGCGCCATCCATCGCTTTGACATACCTTACCACATGAGTGACCAGTGGGGTTATGTCGATGGGGCTTCTGCAAAATCATCTTCTGCCAATGAGCAAGCATGCTCCTGATGGGCGAAAAGTGAATCATGTTCGCCATAGCGTACCGACATTGCAGATCAGGCAAATTGCAAAGGCGAAGGTCTGTGTGAGAGTGCACAACCATGGCGAGCCACTTGGCGAGAAACCTCATAGTAGGATTATGAATTGAGACTATGCTGTTCTTACTACCCATAGGTTCATTAGAAATTACACTCCACCAAGAGCTACGATCATACTCATAGCGTTCAACAAGTGTGTTGGGGTCTCGGATGCAAGTGACACTAAATTGTTGGAGGGTCATTTCAAATTGTTCGTTAAAGAACCAAAAATAAACTTTAGTTTCAGTGCTGGTTTCTTCAACAATAAGAGACATGAGGAATTTCATGGTCAAGAGTTGCGAACCTGGCTCGACGATGTTGGTGAAGTTCTCCCATCCGATGGCAGTGAAGGCTTGGTTCATGTCTTGCAGGAGTCCCGTCATGATGAGGAAGCGGGTTTCGAACTTCTTGACATAGCCATAGGTTTGCCTCTTCAGTAGCCCGAGTGCTTGCCGCTCGTAGTCATTCTTGATGATGATTTGTTCAATCTTCATCAAGATCCAGATGCGGAAACGGCTTCGTGGGACTGCGGGAATTTCTTCTTCCTCCTGGATGCGTGTGAACGATGACCGGAGTCGACCGACATGCTATCCCGAGAAGAAGACGAACTCCACGAGCTTCTCGATTTCCTCGAGAGTGCCTTCTTGATCTTCTCCTTGGCTCGATGCAGCATGCTGCCTGCAAAATATTTCTTGCGGGGAGTTTAAACCACCACTAATGTTCAACGTTCAGTGTGCCATGATTTTATTTAAATGGGAAATATTTTTGTGTTTTCTGGTTTATGAACTTCACTAATTACTACTCAAATTTTATTTTTAGGGCGAGCTAGCACTTAAGTTCTTTACTTAATCAACTCAAAAGAGCTCAATTAAGCAAAGAAACTCAAGAAATGGAGAGGAGATTAAGGTGCTCAGGCAGAGGCAATTAAACTTGAGACTCTAGTGCACCGAGGAGCGTCACTCTCGCTGGCTTTTATAGCCGAGCACAGAGGAAAGGCCGGCCGGCCTGGGGCAGGCCGGTCGGCCCTTGAGCGGCGCCGAGTGTAGCAGAACCGCACGATAAAACCGGCTTAAGTGCGCTAACCATCATCGCAAAGGCAAATGGGGTTTAACTCGCACCTCAGATGGTTCGTATTGGCAGTCCCTCAGGTAAAATCCCGATAAAAACCACTTAACTTCCGGGATCGACAAAGCAAACATAACCCACACGAAGGCGGGACCAGAGAATACAACAATTCAACATTTCTTACATCACAGCGTTTTATACTGAAAATATTGCAGACTAAGTTTAAAGTGCATAAAAGGTAGTTCAACAAGTTCAGAAATTCAGCAAGTAGAATAGAGTTTTGTTTTGCAGCGGAAGATAAACGTAAAAGAAATATTACAAACCAGGTTCAAGATTCAGCAAAGTACTTGAAGTTTACACATAAAGTAGTTCAGAGTTCAGATTTGCAGCGGAAAATAAATGATAGTTGTAAACGTCGATATAGACATCATGATAAAGCCCATACATGACATCACACGTTATTATCATCATTGGCCGGTGTCGTATCCCACTCAACCGACCAACCAGGAGGCAGAGTACACGTCCAAGTCAAGCTAGCAACCATTTCTTCGAATGCACCACCTGAAATAAATTGAGCCACAAGCAGGGCTGAGTATAGTAATACTAAACAAGGCTTACCCAACTAGGATATAATAAGTCCTCTATCTAGACATGCAAGGCTTTTAGCTTGAGGGGTTTGTTTTTTGCCGAAAAGCAACAAAGAGTAAGTCCTTATTTTCAGATTTTAGCCTTCAAGCTCTAGTTCAATTAACCATTCTACATTAGCATCTATCCAATAGCATACATGGCGGAAAACAATTATAGTTCATCATCCAACAATATTCATCATCAACATGTTCCACTTGTAACTCTATGTGGCAAAAGGGTTAAGCAGTCCCAAACCGTGAGAAGTGGACGATTCGAATCGAGTTTCTTAACCTTGCAAGGCAGACCTAAACACACGCATGGGAATCGAGTCACCCACGCAACTTTTCCCTTCAATTCCCGCTTCGTGGAACAGGCTCACCGCCCTCAAGTACAAGGCTCACCTCCAGCCCGGTACTTATCATTAGCTAGATGAGAACAAATTCAAGACAGTGGGGAGTATGTTCCGGCCTCGGTTCAATCCAGTACTTAAGCTTACCGATTACCATATTTCTCAACATGTGGTTAGTACGTTCAAATGCTTAACCACCACTACCACACACTGTGACCTTATCCATTTTCACTAAACAGATAGGGTATCACAAATACCACAACCCCGCCCGTAAACCTTATATTGCAGTGTGTAGTAAGCATCCAACTCCGATAATTCTCGCGAGTGATAGGAAATCATTCGACTTCTACTGAACCATTAGCTTAGCCATCTAACGACCTATACATGCTAGTATTCAAACATAGGTATCTAGGATCATGCAACTAAGGTTTCAAACAACTCCTACAAACTTAAATGCACAAGTAGATAGGAACAATAATAAGTTGCATAATAGATAAAAATATTGGGTTATGCTCCGGGGCTTGCCTTCTTGAGCAGAGCTATCCTTGGGCTCTTCTGAACTTTGGTTCAGGTCTTCAGTAGCTTCAGTTAGGTTCACTTGAGCTTCATGCTACTCACTCTCGGACTGCGGCATCCATTCCTTCATTCCATCGGTGAGAGTAGTCGTATCTATATGAAATGCACATGCATGAGTGTTGTGATGATAGCAAAACATGATTTAGCTCACTATAACATTGCAAACTAACAAAACTCATGTTTGAAAACAAAACAGTTCCATCTTCATCTCATTTGGCAATTGTTTATTGGGTATTAACTAACATGATTTAGTTCATAAAGGAACTAGGGGTTGTTTTCAAAATCTTGCTAACTCATGCAAAAAGTCACACAACATGCACTAGCTTATCATGTATACCAAAATAGAGTTAACCATCTCCTCTGGTCATGATATTTTTACTCAAAGTACAAAACTTAATCAACATCCTACTGTAAAAATTTCAGCTAATTTCGTGCAACAGATTAACTATGAAAAATAAAATAAGTAGCTACCGCTAGAAACAAGAATAAATTGTGTAGGCCAAAACATACTAGTAATGGTGATAAAATTTTAACTGAGTGTTTCTGATCTAATGGTGAGCCTACTGTAAATGTTTCAGATTTAAAGGAGCACTACACAAGGCATGAAAAATAAAGAAAGTTATAGTGGCATAGATCAAGATTAATTTATACAGACCATTATACTGAGATTCTGGGCTTCATATTTTGGCAACGTGATTAGGCACATAGAGTGAACTCCTCGTACAAATATCAGATTTTCCCATGGAAATGAACTATTTTTCATTATTTAGTACATTTCTCCCTACCATAAATCATTTGGACCAGTATGACTTAACCAAAAATTGTCAAACTTTTTCTGCAGTAGCTAAACACTGTTGTAGAGACACTATAAAACTTTTAGCTCATGAAACACAGCATAACAACTCAAAGAAATAAAATGATTCCACCTAGACATAAATCAAGATCTAAATAAATCTAGCATGCAACACACTGACCAAAAATGGCAGCCATGCAGCGTATAGAACATGAGATCTAAATAAGTGTCTAATAACTTTGCATTTATTCTAGAGAAAAATACAGTGGGAAAATGAAAAAGTGAATGAAATGAAAGTTGTAGATCTAGTTACAAGGAACTCAGAAAATTTGAGTTTGCATTTTTTCGATGTTTCTACAATTTTTAACGGATTTTACAATTCACTGTTCTTTGAAGACAAAGGAACTCAAACTTGCAGACAGGTCCCTCGAGGATTAAAACAAATTGCAGAACGGCCACTGGCCGGAGGTAGAAGAAGGGGGCGGTGGGGCCGGCCATTTTTCGGCACCTAGGCTCGGCGGAGGCGAGGGGGAAGAGGTGGGGGAGCTAGAGGACTTCAAGCTCTACCGATTTGTGGGCTCAATGGAGGTCGGGGATGGCCGGAGGTGTGCCCTCCGTGGAGGGTGGCAGCCGGTGGCGTGTCTGATTGGCGGTGGCGGCGTTCCGATGATGGAATGGAGGCGCGGATGGGTCGGTGACCACTAGTGGGAGTCGAGGAAGCTCGCCAGGGGCTCGGTTTCGGGAGAGTATGTGCGGAGGAGGGGGCTCCATGGCGGCCTAGGGGGCGGCGGCCATGGCAATGGCGGATGGTGTTCTGGGCGCAGGGGGGTTGGGCTCGGCTCTTGAAAAGGAAGGAGAGGACAGGGAGGTAAGGGAGCTTGCTGCGACACAAATGAGGGGGAGGAGAGCGCTGTAGAGGAGAGGCGCGGTAGTGGAGTGGCAACGGGCGGTCATGGTGGCCGGCTGGGCCGCGCGTAGCGCGCCGGGGCGCTCGGGCTTGGAAACCTCGTGGCGCGGTGATGGGACGGCGCAAGGGCATGTCAAGGATAGTCGGGGAGGGGCGCCTAGCGCGGCTCTGCCGTCAGGCATCGCCGGATGTGTGGCCGGCAGCCTCTGCTTGCCGGGCAGAGAACTAGGGAAGGGAGGGAGAACAGAGAGAGTAGAGAGAGAGAGAGCTAGAGAGAGAAAGAGAGTTGACCAGGTTTGGCTCTGAAATTTCGCCAAAAAATTGAACTGGGCTCGAAAAAGTTTGAATATCAAAATTGTTCAAAATTTCGGAGCTACAACTTTGGTTTTAGCAACTTTTCCATTTGAAGCTTAGTTTTTTAAATAAATGTCAGATTCTATTAGTAAGGTTTAAAGCCTTTTTGCAAAATTAAATTTTCCTCAAAAATTCAAGCAACAACATGAAAATTTCCCAACATGAAAGTTGCTCTATTTTTTGAAACCCTACAACTTTTGTTTTGTGTAAAACTTTATTTGAGCTATTTTTTTGGAGCTATGCTCATTATCCATTTATTTGCTTTTTGAAGTGTTCATTAATTCATGCATTTGTGAGGATAGAAACATACAACTACATGATATAAACATGATCACGATGCATGATAAAATGCAATTTCTCTCTCTTTAAACACCTTGGGTGTTACAGCCTACCCCCCTTAAAAAGAATTTCAACCCGAGATTCAAGTAATAAGCTAGGTGTGGAAGGTGCGTGTACCTTGGAAAGAAGATAGAAAACCACGATAGTGCTCGTTTAGGTATGTTTTAGTTTCCCAAGTTGCTTCCTCTTCTGTGTGGTTACTCCATTGAATTTTATACATTTTCACAACTTTTCTTCTTGTTGCCCGTTCCTTCTGATCAAGGATCTTAACTGGATGTTCAACATAAGAGAGGTCTGGTTCTATTTGTATGTCTTCTTGCTCGACAATTTCTATGGGAATTCGGACATATTTCTTAAGTTGAGAAACATGGAAGATATCATGGATGGAAGATAGTTGCGGAGGAAGTCGCACTCTATAGGCCACGGGTCCACAAGTTTCGATAATTTCGTAGGGACCAACATACCGGGGCGCTAATTTGCCCTTCACTCCAAATCTCTTCACACCCTTGGTAGACGAGGCTCGAAGATAGACATGATCACCCACTTCAAATTTCAAGGGCTTTCTCCTCTTGTCAAAGTAGCTCTTTTGCCTAGACTGTGCGGCCTTAATGTTTAATTGAATACCACCCGTTCTCCGACTTGCGACCAGCTCAAAGGAGTACGACACCTTCGACCAAACAAGGCCTCAAAAGGTGCCATTTTCAGACTCGCTTGGTAGCTTTTATTGTAGGAGAACTCTGCTAGGGCTAGACATTTGTCCCAAGTTTTGTCATAGTGAATGACACAAGCTCTCAACATGTCTTCTAAGATTTGGATTACCCTTTTGGTTTGCCCATTGGTTTGAGGATGGTATGCTGAACTTCGAATCAATTTGGTGCCAAGGGATTCTTGCAATTGTTCCCAAAAGCGCGCCACAAATTGCTCACCGCAATCAGAAATAATTGTTTTTGGTACACCATGCAAGCAAACAATGCGATCAAGGTAGATTTCTGCATATTTCTTGGCAGTATAATTGGTGTGCACTGGAATGAAGTGAGCCGTCTTGGTGAGCCTGTCAACAATGACCCAGATTGAATCATGCCTTTGAGAGGTGTTCGGTAAGCCAACAATAAAGTCCATGCTTATATCCTCCCACTTCCAAGATGGTATGGGTAAAGGTTGGAGAGTACCGGCTACTTTCCAGTGGCTAGCCTTTACCCTCTGACAAGTGTCACATTCCGAGACATACTTAGCAATTTCCCTTTTCATTCTAGTCCACCACAAGTTTTGTTTCAGGTCTTGATACATCTTGCTACTACCTGGGTGAATTGAGGATTTAGAAAGATGTGCCTCATCGAGAATTTGTTTTCGGAGCTCATGATTCTTTGGAACAACTAGGCGACCTTCAAACCAGAGCACTCCCTTATGGTCCTGATGAAAGCATTTATACTTTTCTTCCCCTTGAGAGAGTTTTTGTTTTATGATCCCAACGCCTTTATCATGTAATTGTGCCATGATGATTTGGTCATTAAGAGTGGGTTCAACTGAGATGTGATTCAAGGTGCCTTGAGAAATCATCTCTAGATTCAGCTTTTTCATTTCATGACATAGGGTTTCAGTATAGGGCTCGATAGATAGGCAATGACAATGAGCTTTGCGACTTAAAGCATCCGCTACAACATTAGCCTTGCCCGGGTGATAGTACATCTCAAGATCATAATATTTTATTAATTCTAGCCATTTTCTTTGTCTCATATTCAGATCGGCTTGAGTGAAGATATATTTGAGACTTTTGTGATCGGTGTATATGTTGCAATGTGTGCCCATAAGGTAGTGTCTCCAAATCTTTAGAGCATGAATGATAGCTACTAACTCAAGGTCATGAGTAGGATAATTCTGCTCATGTGTGTGACACCTCAGGTGTCTAGCTACTAAATTCGAGTTTAATGTGTGGATTTTGTGTTTAGTAATGTTTGTTAGTTAAAAATATTTTGTGCAAAAGTAGGGATATTTTGGTAATTATGAAAAATTATAAGTCCCGTTGTGCAAAAGTTTTGACTCAGGGAATAATTTCAATTTTGTTATGGGCTTTATTGCAAATGTGCTAGAATTATTTATTTTGATAGCATTGTCGCATTTTAGCCCAAAAATATAGTAATTTTTGCTATAAAAAGTATTTCTCCTTAATGAATTAGTGTTCTTTTGAAATTATAAAAATATTTTCAAAATCTTTGATCTAGTGAAAAACTGCATAACATGAAAGTTGTAGATCTTGAAAAATTGAACAACTTTCATGTTGGGCACTTTTTCATTTGAGTCCTAGATTAGTGGGAAATTTTAGTTTGCAGATAGCTCCCTGAACTTTTCTGTAATTGCAAACTAGTCCACCCATAGTCTTCTTCTACCTCTGTCCACCGAAAAACAGGGGCGCCACCCTCGCCGTCGTTTTGATCATCGCCGCCGCCGTTCTTGCCCCCAGGATGGTCGCACCGCCTCCAGACGTCGCCCGGAAGCTCCCCGCCGCCACCCAAGCTGCTCTGCTGGCCTTGTGCATGCTCGCCACGCCGCCGCATCTTGCCACCTCGCCGGCCGCCCGTGGTTGAGCGCCGCCACCGTCGGTTCTTGCCCACCGCCTTGATGAACCCATCTTCGAGCCTTCCCTGATGCTCATCCTCCCTTCTGTTGCCTATAAAAGGCCCAGACCGAGCCCCATTGCCAGCCAAACCTCTGCTGCCCTTCTCTTCCTACTCCGACGAGTCCCGCAGCCGTGGACCCGTCGCCTCGGCCTTTCCCCGACCACCACAACCCCTTGGCCAGTTTGATCTTGAACCCCTGAAGCTCCCAAGCTACTCAGAACCACCGTGTCTCCACCGGAGTGCCACCACCGACGAGCCGCCCCCTTTCACAACTCCGGCGACCTCGGTTTGCCGTCGATCCACCACCACAGAACTATCCCAACCCCTCCCAAAGCCAACACCAGGTTCGCCTCTAGCCCCTCCAGCTCTCTGGCCCCTTTCTTCTCGCCGCCGGCGATCACCGTTGCCGGAATCCGGCCGTCCTCCATTTTTTTCCCCTTCTTTGTTCTTCTCCCTTGGTCCAGGGACCCGATTGCAAGGGAATTATACTTTCCAGGGACCTATCTGTAAGAGTTTAAGCTCTATTCTTGTAAACTTTGAAAAATTCTAGAAAATAGTAGGAAAATCAGAAAAATATAAAATTAATTTTGTTTGATTCCTTGTGATAAACTCTATATGATGATGTGATGAGTTTGAATTGTTTCCTTGTGAATTTAAATTTAAAAATAGGAGTAGTTTTTTAGATCTTTTAAATTTTTATCTTCTATTTTGGAGCCATGTTTTAAATAAGTTTTGAACCAAATGACCTTTGAAGCATGTCAAGCTTTTCAAAATTTTCCCAAAACATATTAGTGGACTTTAACTCGTTTTTTTAAAACTTTTCTTTTCTATATATTGCTTATATCATAAAATATTTATTTAAAAACCTTTCTGTGGTTTATTTTGAAATAACTCACCTTTTCTTTTTCTTTTGACTTCAAACCATGCTTCTTCTTATAGCTAGTTTTGTTATTTTATGGAGTTCTTTATGTTCTTTTTTACTCCATAAATGACTGCCCAGTTAGTAGAAAAATAAAATGGTTGTTTTCTTGACTTGAGTTTTATTGGTTTTCAACTCTTTAGTGAAGGAAAGCTATACTCAAGCACTTCACTAATTTACATTTACTGCATTGCATATAGAAACATCGTTAGTCGACGGAACATACGAATTTATCCAGGAACCAAACGTGGTTTTCTCAGAAGCTCAGGCCAACGTTGGATTAACTGAAGCCCCGAACTTTGATTCGGAGGAACTAAAGACCACTGACTCTATAGACACCAATACAGACAAGCCCCGGTGCATAATCCTATTATTTTATGCATCTTATTACTGTTTTCATGTGCATTTAAGTTATTGGAGTTGAATGAAAACCTAGATGCATAATCTTAGGTACCTATTGTTTGAACACTAGAAATAGAGTCCGATTAGATGCCTTGCTAATAGGACCGGTAAAAGTCGAGTGATTTCCTATCACTCGCGAGCTTTATAGGCATTGATTGTTTACTTTATGCAATTACTATAAGGACCATGGACGGATTTGGTCAACCTCTTCATTAGAAATATGTCTGTGTACATGAATTTGTTATGGCCGCAGTGTGTGGTAGCGGTGGTTAAGCGTTTGAAAGTACTAGCCACATGCCATGAATTATGGGTAAGCGGCAAGCCTAGTAACTTCTTCGGCCCGGCAAGTGGACATACTTCCCACTCTCTCTCTTAGGGATAAGACGAATAACATGATAAGGGATATTAAAACTCATAGTGCTACACTACGACTATGAGGGACGAGATGAGTGCCCTATTTTGAGGGACGAGGTGAGTGCCCTATAGTCGGGGAAAGTGGGCCAGTCCATGAACCAAAATGAGAAGCCAATGGTTGCTTGGGAGTGACTCAACGGTGCTTCAAGCGTGTGTGTTAGGTTTATCCTTGCAAGGTTGAATTCGATTCGGAATCGTCCGCCTCTCACGATGAATGAGACTGCTTAATCCCTTTGCTGCATACAGTAAGAAGTGGAACAAAGATGATACTCAATCTTGTTGGATGCAAATAATTTTTCTCTACCATGTTTGTATAGATAGGTACAAACTTAGAATGGTTAATGAAACTAGAACCTGACAGCTAAATGTGAATTTAAGGATCTATCTTTAGTTGCTTTTCAGCAAAAGAAACTCCAGAGCCTTCACAAACCCTGCATGTCTAGTTAGAAGGATATACTTTTATACCCTTAAACGGGTAAGTCTTGTTGAGTATTAGTATACTCAAGCTTGCTTGTGGCCTTGTTTTTAGGAATAATTTGGGAATATCCAAACACTAGTTTGACTTGGCCTAGTGTTTTACCCCCTGGCTGGTATTTGGAATGGGATCCATCTTCAACCAGCTATAACTCGGCTGAATGATGTCATGCGTGGGCTTACCATGACATCAACCCCACTACGTTAGTATAGTCGTGTTTTCTTTCCGCTGCAGAACTTCTAAAGTAGGAGTAGCTTACTTTTACTTCCTTTATAATCTTTTCAATAAGTTTGTAAAAGCTAGAACTTTAGCTTTCTAGTTTCAAACTTTGTTGTGCATTACACTCTTTATCTATGTGATGTAAAATATTGTGGAGTCGTTGTATCTTTGACTCGCCTTCGTGCGGGATGTATACTTATATTACGATCTGGTATCAAGTGGTTTTATCGGGATTTTACCCGACAGACTAGTGAATATATCGGTTGAGGTGCTTTTAGATGTTTAGTGTACTCAAACTGGTGTAATTCAGACTGATTCTGCCACAGCTGGTATCAGAGCGGGCAAGTATATTCATGATGGTACAACAAACCTTAGAAAGATTTTGAATAAAAGATGTGCTCAACAAAAGTGTTTACAAACATATGTTGGACTCGTTAAGGACTATGCTTAGATCGTAAAGCCCTAGGGTGATGTTTTATGGGTATTATAAGGTGGATATTAGATATATGTATGCTATGTGTTTTCTGCAGGTACACTAACCAGGATTTGATAGGTTAAGAATGGTTAGGAATTATCGACTAGATACTATAGGGAGAGACGTATCTATATTTTGCCACCGAAACTAACCACGTAAGACCAAAAGTATTTAGCAGTTATTTTTGGTTGTGAGGGCGATAGAACGTGCATGCATTAAATTTGAGTAATATGTTTGAATATCTTTTCTAGGACTTTTAAGAGTGTTTATTATGATTGATTGGTTTTCGGGAAATATGGAGAGTGGCTTGTTCTAAATCCTAGATTTAGTTGACCTTAGGAGAGGTAAACTATTTGAGTTTAGATCGAGTTTTGCACCCTGATCTTTTGATCAAGGAATTTTCTGATGATCAACTAGCCTTATTTATAGTTGGATCATTCTTGGATTCATATGAGACTTATGTTTCAATGAATCAGAATTACATTTCTTCGCAAGTCTTCTCACAACATTCGAGAATCTTTTACCATCATCTTGCCACTTGATTCTTGAATGGTAGATTTTTGTCAACTTTCTATTTTCGACCATGGTTGAGCTGTACAAGTGTACTATGTTTGCACGATACCATTTGATAATGGAAGTAAGGACAAATTGGATCTAATAGACATTTTCCATGATTCAGATGGTGGGATCAACACGTGGTACCCCGGAAGAGTTTAGCCATGGCCAAGCCAGTGGATCTCAGCAACCACCACCACCACCTCCTAATTTGGCGGAAGCCATGGCCTTGCAAACCGAGCTTCTATGCCAACTAGTGCAGGGACAACAAAACCAACCACGCTCTCAGCAGCGAGGATGTGATGATCACATTCCCCCGGCATCTGGATATCAGGACTTTTTTGGTACCCAGCCCCCGCTGTTCCATAAGACCAACGAACCCCTTGACGCAGATGCATGGCGTCGGACCATCGATTCGAAGTTCGCTTTATTATTGGTACCATGCTCCGAAGCAAACAAGACTCTCTTCGCTGCCCAGCAGCTACGTGGCACTGCCCGCATCTGGTGGGATAATTATCGTGCCATGCTGCCCGCCGATTATGTCGTCAATTGGGAAGAATTCAGGACCGCCTTTAGGGCGCATCACATTCCCGAGGGACTCCTGGACCGGAAGCTAAATGAGTTTTTTGGCATTGACACAAGGAACCCGTACGGTGCTGTAATATGCACAGGTCTTCAATCACTTATGCCAATACCCGAGTCATCATGTAGACACCGGTGCCAAGAAACAGGATCATTTCTGCCATGGTCTTAACACCAAGCTCAAGGAGTGTCTCAACCTTGTCTGTCCCAATAGTTTTAATAAGCTGGTCAATATGGCCATTACTCAGGATGACTGCATTACAGCGCATCGTGCTGAGAAGAAGATGAAGTTACCGACCAGACCCTCTGGTGCGCAGTCACCGAGGTATCGTTTGATGCAGAATGCAGCTCCCAAAGCCCCATCGTGGAATGCTCCATCAGTCAAATGGATTTTCAGGCCACCGCAGCAGCAAGGAGCAACTAGATTCTTAGTACCTCAGCAACAGCAGCAGCAGCAATAGTCAGGACCAAGGCTAAATGATCAACAGTTCAGTCGTAGGAATAGTTACAATCGTTGTTTCAATTGCGGGAGTACCTCCCACTTTGCTAAAAACTGTCCTCAACCCAAGAAATCTTATCCGAACCAGAATTCCAACCAAGTCAAAGGCAAGAAGCAGATGATGCAAGTTAAACAAGGCAAAATCAACTTTACTACTCTTGCTGAATTTCCGGAGCAACAAAATCTTCCCGACTTCCTTAGAACGAATCCAGATACCTAGCATCCCAGTCCATTCCTATTCTCGAATCTCGGGACGAGATTCTTTTAAAGGGGGGGTAGGCTGTGACATCTCAGGTGTCTAGCTGCTAAATTCGAGTTTAATGTGTGGATTTTGTGTTTAGTAATGTTTGTTAGTTAAAAATATTTTGTGCAAAAGTAGGGATATTATGGTAATTATGAAAAATTATAAGTCCCTTTGTGCAAAAGTTTTGACTCAAGGAATAATTTTAATTTTGTTATAGGCTTTATTGCAAATGTGCTAGTATTATTTATTTTGATAGCATTGTTGCATTTTAGCCCAAAAAAATAGTAATTTTTGCTATAAAAAGTATTTCTCCTTAATGAATTAGTGTTCTTTTGAGATTATAAAAATATTTTCAAAACCTTTGATCTAGTGAAAAATTGCATAACATGAAAGTTGTAGATCATGAAAAATTGAACAACTTTCTTGTTGGGCACTTTTTCATTTGATACCTAGATTAGTGGGAAATTGTAGTTTGCAGATAGCTCCCTGAACTTTTTTGTAATTGCAAACTAGTCCACCCATAGTCTTCTTCTACATCTGTCCACCGGAAAACAGGGGCGCCACCCTCGCCGTCGTTTTGGTCACTGCCGCCACCGTTCTTGCCCCCAGGATGGTCGCGCCGCCTCCACACATCGCCCAGAAGCTCCCCGCCCCACCCAAGCTGCTCAGCTGGCCTTGTGCATGCTCACCACGCCGCCGCATCTTGCCACCTCGCCGGCCGCCCGTGGTTGAGCGCCGCCGCCGTTGGTTCTTCCCCACCGCCTTGATGAACCCATCTTCGAGCCTTCCCTGATGCTCATCCTCCCTTCTATTGCCTATAAAAGGCCCAGACCGAGCCCCACTGCCGGCCAAACCTCCGCCGCCCTTCTCTTCCTACTCCGACGATTCCCGCCGCCGTGGACCCGTCGCCTCGGCCTTTCCCCGACCACCACAACCCCCTGGCTAGTTTGATCTTGAACCCCTGAAGCTCCCAAGCTACTCAGAACCACTGTGTCTCCACCGGAGTGCCACCACCGACGAGCCACCCCCTTTCACAACTCCGGCGACCTCGGTTTGTTGTCGATCCACCATCACAGAACTATCCCAGCCACCACGTCCCCTTGAATAGCTTCGCCTTCACCCCGTGAAGCTCACCAGCCCCTCAATCCCACCTTCCTCTCACCGAAGACCCCTTGCCGCCGCTCACCTTCGCCGCCGCACTCGGTCCACCGCCGACGAGCCTAGTATTCCAAGGTATCGAATCCATGAGGAACGAGAAGTATTCCAAGGGATATGACAGGAGTGAAAAGGTCTAGATAACATAAGTAGAGGGGGTCTATCATCGTCTTACTAACTACTCCTATCAAGAATACTTGACTTGTATTCTAGTTGCTTCGGCGGCTGGAAGAGGAAGGACTTTAGAAACGGATGAGAGGGGAGTCCAACGGCAACCTGCAACTACTGCTATGAAAAAACCTGAACGTGGTGGACTACGAAGGACGGACAGGGCTATCACCACCTACTGCCTACCACTAGGGTTTCATGGGGTGGAACACAACCCAAGGTAACTATCAAGCCTAGGCACCATGCCTACACTATCAAGTTACTGACTTCTGACTCACGTTAAGGCAAGAAGAAACCCCAAATGGATAGAACTTGCTACCCACGTAGACAAGGGATCCCACAACTAGAGAGACCAAGTATTCAGGTACTAATAAAGTAAAGGAGAGAAAGCAATATTACTGACCAAAGAAGAGGAAATTACTCGAACCGAAGCTTCATTCCTCGGAGGCACAAAGTTGGAGAGGGGCCGATGTTGGCATTTCTTAGTGTCGCCGCTAGGAGTGGTTAGTTCCTAGTAATGCCGCCATAAATGCTAGTGTGGTATGTCTTAACATTTACAGAAAGATCCGCAAGCGCACAGATATACTATTGTAGCATTTCACCCAGAAGTATTCAGGGTATCGTTATTTATATTTTCCCAAGGGATGACTAGGTTGTGTAAAGTGTATTTACTTAGTTGCATAACCATGACACGTATGAGTAAGATGAAGACCACTGACTATACAGGGGTAAGTGATAAATAAAGGATAATCAGGGGTAATGTGACACACACAGAACAGCCAACTCTCATGAATAAAGAATAAACATGCAATCCTAAGGTTAGTGGGAGCATAGGCAAAGATTCCTAGTATACTATTCATCTTAGCGAATAAGTTATGTTAGCCACATTGCTTAGAGCTGCAGGTGCCGGAAAATTAGGGACATCGGGGAGAATGACCCGCACTAGAGAACATCCAGTCCCGTTTCATCTTTGCATGAAATCCTACACCGTACCCGAACGTCGGGGATCCCGCATACCCGGGCACCATGCCCGCATATGAGGTCACTACCCTAGCACCCCCGGGTCCCCCACCCTTCTGATGGATAGGTAAGATGCTAAGGGAAGCCCGAAAGCACAACGAACCGATATCCTTACCCAGATCATCTGGTCTAAGCGTGCAACTAGAATAACTTGGTAAAGCACTGATCAAAGCTAAGTAAGCTACGAACATAGCAAGATAACCAAAAACAAACTCTGAATGAATAGCATAAAGAAAGTTGGAATACAAAGCCATACCGGAGGCCGAGGATTGCTCGCCGACCCCGAGGACGAATGGATTCGCTAAGGAGATGAAGTACTAGCCTAGCTCCACTACCCTAAGGTGTACAAGTCACTAGAGAGTGTAGAGAGAGAGAGGCTTCCAAGTGGTGTGTGTGGTGTGAGTGGTGAGAGGCCCCTTTTATAGTGCTTGAGGTTGGTTCCCGCCAACTCCTTGTATGGAAACATGGTCAACCGCCTTCAGGAGGATAAGATCGAACTTCCTACCAAAACTCAGACTCGGAGGCTGCCAGGTGCGGTCGGCCGACCCCCCCTTGACGCCAATTCCCACCGACCTTCTCTGGTACACTGCCTGGTGGGTCCTGATGTCAGATGGTCGGTGCCGGGCCTTAGTTGGTCGGTTTGGTCTGGTTTGTGGGCCTCCTTTGCTCATGTTACGCAGGACATGATTGTTTGTGACTTCTGTCTGTGTATTCGTCATGTTTTCGTCTTATTCCGAACTTGTGTTCCTAAAATCATAAATTCTCGAAAGCAACTGTGGAGCTAGGTTAGTGATACAAATATGCGAGCAAGAGGTATAATTTTCCTTCTTAAATGAGTATAGTTGACGGTCATATTTCGCACTTAACGACCATCAACAACACCCGCAAGCTAGCCTTTTGCTCGTCCCTAAGCAAAACAAGGCGCTCGTTGTTGATCAGGAGTTGCTACAATATTGAATTTCCAACTCATACTTAGGCACAACCGAATGTTTCCTACCATGATTTTGAATAAGTTGGCCTTTTGTTCTTACCTCTTACCTTACTCATGTGGAGCTTATAGCTTCACCTTATCTTTGGCGGTTGAGAGTCAGAACGGTATCATAGAGTGCTCATATGTCTTTCTCTTTAGCTCAACCGTCAATCCAGAGGTTTTGTAAAGTTTTTCAAAAGAAATTTATAAAGTTCCTCGGATGACCTCTCGGATCACTCAATGTGTATAATTCATTACCAAGGCTTTTTATTATGTCTTTCTTCCTCATCCTATCTCTAATGGCTATTTTTGTGGAGCTGTAGGTATGGAGATTTTGAAGGCATGCCTGCTTCTCATATTTTGCTAAGTCAAAGACCGGATCCAAAGGAGAAACAAGTCATAAACCTTGATCAAGATGTGCAAGTGTGTGGATATTTTTGGTGGATGGTGTATGAACTCCTTTGTATGCACCATCTCTCTCTTTTTCTTTCTTTTTGGATAAGGGGCTCTATCTTTTTTGTTTTAACATGCCTAGGCATGTGGCATACCTTCTTTGGGTATGCATCTTTTATTCTCTCTTCTTTTTTGACATGCCGAAGTATTTTGCATACCTTCTTTGGGTATGCATCTTTTATTTTTCTTTTTGCATAGCCCCATATCCCTGGCATATTTTTGAGAGAGATGTGTCATACATAGACATGGAGTTTTATTTTGTGGATGCATATGTGCTTACTTCTAGTGTAGAAGCATAGCATGTGGTGGAAACGTGTACGTGATCTTGATCATGGGAGTATGAAATGAATCTCACTAAGGGTCACAACAAATTGACAAAACCCAATGAGATAGCAGGTTGCATATGTGGATGGTTTTGCAATGAAAATCAACATATGGATTTGGATAGGAATTTCATATCATCGAGGAACTTTATTATATTTTTGTATTTTCAAAATTAAATACTCCGGATGTCAAGTATCACATAGGAGAAGATCATAGCAACTCTACTTAACCATATCATAGCTCACAACAACTTAGATTTGGATCATGCTTTTTTGCTACCCACAAGTTTCAAGTTGAAGGTATGAATATTTTAAGCCACCAAACCAAAAACTAGGCAGAGCATAAAGTTGTAACTAAGCATGTGAAGGAAATTAACAGAGCAACTATTCATCATCTCAACAAGGAAAACTTACACCATGCTTACTACACATATTAAAAGAAAATATTTTTTGTGTTTTTTAGATTTTGCAAATTTTTATTTTGTTTTTAGTTATGCAAATTTTTATGGATTTTCAAATTTTTATGGGTTTCATGCAAGGTTATGAAAGCGGTAAAGATAAATGATAGAAGTTACCTCTCATAGGGGTCCTCCCCCAAGCTAGCTTCAGGCTCACTACGGCTGATCGAGGTTGAAACCCGTCAAGCGGCAATATGCCCTCCACTCCTCCTGTCGCTGCAACTGCGACTGCTCCATGTCGTGAAGTCTTTCGCCAGTGTGATGCTGCCATGCTTGGGTGTTGGCGATGTGTTGGTTCAGCGTCTCTTGTATGTTGTCGCCCTGCACCCGCAGCTCACCTAGATGCTGGGTGATGGGACCGAAACCTCGGGATGAAGACGTCTGTTTGATGAGGTTCGGGGCTCCACCAGAGCTAGAACTGGTGGACCGGCGCCCTGGTGCCTGCCGTGTCCACTCCTCAGTGCTGGCACTATGCCATGATGAACCACCAGCCTCATGCTGATATGAGTGATGTGGCTGCTAAGGCGGTGTTGTCGGCTCTGCCTCCCTTCTAGTTCTGCTTCTTGTCATCCTGCCAAGCAAACCAGAAGATCTATGCCTACGACCCCCTTCTCGTGGAATGAGAGGGATGGTTAGCTAATGGCAATTATACAAATGGAACTCCGCATTTGGCAGTGGAATCTCATTTGTATAGCCCATGTTAAAGAAAATCAAATAGTCATTCGGGCCTTTCTTAAGTGTGTGACCTTGGATCAAATAGTCCTCATCGATATACGCACGGTCTCTCTAAATGAAAGGAATAAAATTCCCCTCTAAGGCACCGATACGTGTAGCGATACGAGTAATCAAAGAAATGCACTCAATTGGACCCGTCATCTTGAAATTCAAAAGCCATTGCTTAACCAAAGCTTGCGCGGGGGAGATTTTGATCTTGTTGACCATGGCATAAAAAATGAGCAACTCATCGTTGCGCACGGGTCGGACATCATCTCTTGGAAAGAGAGTGATGGTCAACCACTTGTGCATCAACTGAAGAGTTGGATTATGAATATCGCTGCACCGAGGTGCAAACTTGCCATGGACAACTTGACCCGAAATCCGGCCCCAAAACTCATTAAGATTAAAACCTCGACAAGCTTGGTCCAGAGAAATAGGCCAGCGCTTGTTGAAATCGAGGTGACCGGCAAAAGTTTTCCAAGAAAGCAAATATTCTTTCCCGAAAAGTCAAAAATAAACCCCGTTTTCCACCTCCCGAAGAGTGCAAAGAAATTGAATGGTGAGGAGTCGAGAACCATACTCCTCAACGGGAACAAAGTTATCCCATCCAATTTTGTGCCAAGCGTTAGAGAAGTCTTCGTACATACCTGTTTTGATGAGGAGGTCCAGATCGAATGCTCGGGTGTGGACGAAGCTTTTATTCTTGAGGATGGCGTAGCCTTGTCATTCATGATCATCTCGCAAGTCGAGGTACAGTGCATCTTCCGTATCAATCTCTATGACCTCGGCTTGCGGTTCGGCTTGCATCTCTTCATATTGTTCTTCTTCCTCGTAGTCCATCATGCTTGGTGTAGGCGTAGGTTCGGGTGTGTACGAGCTTGAGCCACCCCGAGAATGGGATGAACTTCCACCCGTCATCTTCTTGAATGTGCCGGAGACCTTCCGTCCTATGCCTTTCATGATGGAACAAAAACGAATGCAACTCGAAATGGATTATGTTAGTGAAACCGAATTGAATGTTCTTACCTGTGAGTTGCTCCTTCTTTCTTGTAGCAAAGAAATGAGAGAGAGAGATCTCTTGAAATCAAATCTTGAGCAAAAATCCAATGAAAACCCGAGAGCAAAGTTTGAGAGAGTTTGAGAGGGAGTGAGTGAATGAGAGTTGAGTGTGAGAGCTCAAAACTCACCCCTCGGCCTCTATTTAAAGGGAGAATGCCGGGCACAATGGCTAGGAGCTGAACACAAAGATCACTAGCCGTTGGAGAAAGGTGGCAGGGAGCCATTGCCAGGTGGGGTCGGCCGACCCTAGGGTTCGGCCGGCCCCCCTGTGGGCCCACTGGCTGACAGCTAGGGCCCAGGGCCTCCCTAACGGCTATAAGTTTTGAAATTTTTGGTGCCCAGCCAAACTTTGCTTCGAAAGATGTTCAAAATTATTTTTCAAAGGATTTTCTTGCTCAAAAATATTTTTGATTTTTGTGAAAAACAAAAAAAGTGCTAGAAAAGTTTCTAGCATGCAAGGGTGTTTTCAGAATTCAAACATGCAGTGGGAAAAATAAAAAAAAGTCGAGTAAAATGATGGAGAGTGAAAATGAGATACGTACCGATTTTCCTTCGGCAAGGGCTCGTTGTTTAGAGTCTGATGAGCGAGACCTTTCTCCTGCTGTGTTCACCATTGCTCGGCTCGTCCTAGAGAATTGGACGAGGACGAGCTCGCGACCTTATGCCACACGTTCTTTGATCGTCTTTTCTTGGATCGTGTGGTCGTAGGTCCTTCCGGCTGGGGTTCAGGTGCACCCCAGAGTGGACTCCCATCGTGAGCCTACTGGATCACGAATTTCTGCTGTAACACCCTAATTTAATTTTCCTATTTAATAATAAATTTAATTGGCTTTATTTAATTTTCTAGGATTTAATTTGCTTAGCCTTGCATTTATAATCTATTTTTTCTTTATAAAGTAATTAAAATTTATCTTAGGTTCAACTTGTTTGTGCATTCATGCTGGTGCATTGTTTTATTTGATTGAGTGTGGTTTGAATTCAAATTCAAACTTGAATTCAAATAGTGTTAGTTTGGTTTGAAATAGGAAAAAGAATAGAGGAAAGGAAATAGAAATGAGAAAGAAACCCAAAACCAAAACCCAGCCCAACCCCAAGAACTGGCCCAACCCGCTCCCCTCCTTTTCCCGCTCGGCCCGACCCAGACCGTCCGGCCCAGCTTGGCCCAGCAATCAGCCGCCCCCGCACCCTGCCCCAGCACTTCCGTTCACCGCCCACGCGCGCGCCTTTACACTGACATGGACGGCCCACACGTCAGCGTCAGCGGCTCCACCTGCACGCTGCTCGCGCGTCGCCACAACTCATGCTGCGTGGCCCCACTTGCAGTGCCCGCCTTCATCCCGACCCGAGCGCCCCGCACACCCTTTCCCCTCTCTGCCTAGTGGCCCCCGCTAGTCAGCCGCAGTAGCGCTCCCACGCCAGCACCCGCTGACCATCCGGGCCCGCTAGCCAGGTCCTCCTTCCCCGACGCGCCCGCGCTCAACGGCCTCCCGAATCACGGTCGTGATCCTCGCCGTGATTCCCCTGCCCATCCCGCACGCCCAGATCTCAGGCCCCCTTCTTTTTAGCCCGCAGCCGCCCCCCTGCACCTCACCACCACCGCAGCCGCCGCTCCAAACCCTAGCCGCTCGCCCGCCTCAGCTCCGCCCCTGCGCCGCCGCGGACTCGCCGCTCCGCCGTGCCACAACCCCGGCCAACCTTGCAGGAGCTTCGCCCGAGCACCAGGAGCAGCACTGCGGCCACCAACCCCAACCTCGAACTTTGTCTGTGCCGGATTTTCCTCGGATTCCGCCGCTGCAGGTAACTCTGATCCGAGCAATTGGTTGCCGCCGGTGCCGCTCCAGCCACGCTGACCCCCCCCCCCCACCACCGCCGCAGGAGCACCACACGTCGATCAGTGAGGTCCAGAAGCCCGGGACGCCTTCCTTCGGTCCTGTCCACAGGCACCGCACCGTGCGCCGCCGCTCGCCATCGACGCCGGTGACTCCGCGCTAGAGCTTCACCGGTCTTGACACTCTGTAACCACCCCCAAGCCCCCAAACCCCCTTTGCGCTAGTTATTTCCACCCGCGGCGCACACCATCCAGCACCCGCACGGCACGAACGCCGCTCACCAGCGGTCACGACCCGCAGAGCCGCCGCCGCCCACGCGAGCGCAGCTCCGAGACTTCCCGAATCCAAATAACCCCCCAGGTGGATTAGGCATGCCGCACACTCCATCCACGGCCAAGCGGTATCCCGAACGGACCCCTGGAGCGCCGGATTGGCTTTCTCCGGCGCTGCTCCGCCGCGGGAAGCCGTCGCTGGCGGCCTTCTGCCGCCGCCCCGCGCGCCCTTTGCCCCTGGCCGCCCAATCTGGAAGCAACGCCCAGGATTAGAACGTGAGCTGATCAGATCTGAGCCACCAGATTGTGATCCAACTGCTGAGATCCACCCGTACCCTTTCGCCCTGGTTCTTTTGCTAAAGACCCCCCCATCTTTCCTAGAATCAACCCACGGTCCAGCTGTGTTCAAAAGTAATTACAGATGGGCCCAAAACTTTACAAGGACCCCCCTGAGCATCCTAGAAATAGGACCCACAGTCCAGTCAGTGCAGTTTTGCGAGTTAGACCCTAGATCTATCCGGTAATTACGTTTAGGCCCTCGGTTTTTGCATAAAACCCCCAGAAACTCTGTTTTTCTTACAGTTAAGCCCCTAGAACTTGTTTCTAGCCTAGATTATGCGTTTTAACTCCGTTTTAAGCGTTCTTTATGTCCACGCGATCGTTGTAACGCGTAGAATAGTTCTAGAGTAGTTTTGTGTGTTGTTTTCATGTATTATTGTACTGTTTCTTAGTTTTTGCTCTTGTTTGCATGTATGTGTATATGTGGACTTGTTTTGGCGTTGCGATCGTGAGTAGACGTTGAGCTACCAGAGGAGCCCCAGTACTAGTACCCGGAGCAGCCGTCTTCTGACCACTTTGAGCAGCAGCAGGAGCAGTACGAGGAAGGCAAGTATAACATGAGCAACCTATCACTTTTAAATACATTTTCATAATGCATTTTAATACTGTATGCCTATAAGGATTTCCTAGCCACTTTATATCCTTTATATATCCTTTGGGTTGCATTTTGGTTAGTTGTGCTAGGTGCCGCGCTATAACACACATGGTCCTTTTTAATTAATTTGATTAATGGTATATGCAACATAATCCTGAGAGTGGCACTCTGTGTGGCTTGAGTGGCTCACTTCTCGTTAAAATTGGTTTTGTTAGAAACATGGTTTAGGGGGCCAGCACGGTGCTTACTGCCTGGTTGGCCACTCTCCATAAGGACCGGTTCATAGAGCGACAACCTGGGACAACAGCGCTACCACAAGACTGGAATGGGACGGTCTTGGCTTACTAATTTGGTCATTTTGGTTCGGGAGTGACTTACCGACGGGGCATGGGGGGTGGTGAGCTTCAATGGTGGCCAGGCTACGAGGCTTGGTGTGCGTACCCCTCGAGGTGGTTACCATCGTTGCGGAGCCTGATTCCTTAGCGGTTACACCTTACCAACGTGTCCTTTGTTACAGAGTGGTATCAGAGCCGTATCGACTGTAGGACGAAGCCTAGATAGAACTGGTCGAGTTTTAGGACTTCTTCTCTCCAATCCTTGCCTGCTGAAACTATTTTACTATTATACCCCTTGAATTTTATGGCTTTTACCCTTCTTGCCTTGATTTCTCTCTCTGAAGAATAGTTTTCGTAGATTTTGACCTGAATCAGTCATCTGACTACCATGAGTATTAACTAGGTGACCCTTTTATAATAATACGGTAGTACGTTCTGCGACGCATTGTGTTAGTCGAGTCGTATGTTAAACTCGGCTAAGTTATGAACTTTTGAATGCTTGTTATTATGCAAATGTGTGATTTGGATTTTTGGTTGATTGCATAGTTTAGTTGTTAAATTTGTTTAATGAAAAACATTCCTAAGTTAAAGTTGAATAATTAATAAAACCGAGTTAGATCGTTGGGGGTAAAACCATCCACTCTATCCTCTCTACCTTATCATGCTTTGGGTTTCTGTCTTGTTGAGAAGAAGGATAGCGCGAAGAGAAGGTGATATCCAGATCTGGTGGCTAGGATCAGAGGGGGTTGCCGTTCTAATCAGGGCCGTCCGTTCTGGATCCAGCGGTCAGGAGGGCTTGGGTGCGTTGAGCGGCGGCGGAACTCGCCGGCAACGGGTTCCCGCGGCAGCGCAGCGCCGGAGAAAGCCGAATCCGGACTTCCCGTGGCTGTTTCGGGCCGCGGCTAGGCTCTGGAGCATGCCCGTGGCATGAGTAAGCCACTGGGGCACTTGGCGGGGTGCTACGGGGTACGGGGAGGGGCGCACGGTGGTGGGGGCGGCTTAGCGCAACAGAGCTCGCCGGCGTGCGGTGTTCGGCCGCAGAAGTGGGCCACATGCCTAGGAAACAGGTGCGCAAGGTCGAGGGGGCTGGGGAGATTCTCACCGGGGCTCGAAGTTGAGCTGTGCTGACGTGCAGGGCCAGCGACGTCGGGGTCCGGCGGCGGCGACGGGGTGGAGTTCGCGGAGAAGGGTGCTGCAGAGGTCGAGGTCGGCGACGGTGGGCTCGGAGGTGTTCCTGGCCTCCGGGCAGAGCTACTACGCGGCTTGTCCGGGGCTCCGGGGTAGCGGGGCAGCGTGGCCGCGGCAGAGCAGAGCCGTGGCACGGCGGGGGTGAGCGGCGCTGGATCTCGGCTGCGGGATGGGAGAGGCGCAGGGGGGGTCGTGGGGTTTAAAGGAGGGGCGCCGTAGATCTCGCGCCCATGCCCCGGATAGGAAGGCCGGCGAGATCACCGGGCCGGGGATCGCACCTGGACGTTGCGCGGCCGGGAGAGGTGGGGGAGACAGAGCTGGCGGGTGGGCCAGGGCTGTCAGTGGGGCGCGCGGTGCGCTGGCAGGTGGGATCGGCCGGGGTGCGTCGCAGAGCGGGAGTGGCGCTGGTGTGCGGGCCCGGGAGCGCAGCGAGCATGTGACGCGCGTGAGGGAGGAGCGGGCCAAGCGTGCGGTGAGGGGGAGCGGCAGCTGCGGAAGCCGGCCGGTGCGATTTGGGCCTGAGGTGTGGGCCATGCGGGTTTCGGCGTGGGAGCGGGCCGAAGGGGAGGAGGGTGCTGCACGCTGGCGTGCGGGTGGGAGCGGGCCAAGCGCGCATGTGGGCCGCGTGTGGCGTGAGGCGAGTCTGCCAGGTGAGCTCGGGTGCGCAGCAGGAATGCGACGCGCGAGCGGCTGAGGGAAGGGCGCGATGCGGCCGCTGCTGTTTTGCGCCGACAGGTAGGGCACATGGGGTAGATGTAAGCATCTAGGCCCTTAAGGTATGTTTCGGTGATTAATGACAACCATTATTGTGACAAATGAGTTTGTGCAGCTTAATAGATCATTATCGGTCATTTGGTCATATGTCAAAAGAGGCCCCTCAATTTCATTATTCAAAAAGGCGATCTCGGTACTCAATTCAATTATATGTCAAGGCTAAGGATCTTTCTAGTCCTAAGTGTCACAAGGTTGAGAAGGACACTTAGGTTAGTATAGGTTTTATAGTTTTGTAGTGATCGCACTATTAAGAGGGGTTAAGGCTAAGTAACTTGAGCATGGACATGGTCATATGAAAATGGATGCACACTATGGTCACTCAGGTTTCTAGAACTTCAAATAAGTGGTTCTCAAACTATATCTCAAGAATATTTGGATTTCATTCAAGACTCAAATTAGAAAAGACAAAATCAGAAAAAGTCTATACACCGGTTTAACCGACGTGTTTAAATTTAATGTCGGTGCATTAGTCCAGAGTTGGTTTTTCCAGGGATTTCAAGTTCTATACATCGGTTAAACCGACGATGTTTGAATCAAGACGTCGGTACAATTGACCAGTGAGATGGTTTTTCAAAGGAATTCAGAAGTTGTACTCACTGGTTAAACCGACGATAGGTTTGAGTTAACATCGGTGTAGTTGTCCAGAGACTTGGTTTTTCAGTTGATCAGTGGACAACTACACTCACCGGTTAAACCGATGATACGTCGGTTAATCTGCCCAAGTCATAACGGCTAGTTTTCAGAAGGGGCAGTTTACATTCACCGGTTAAACCGACGATGACTGTTGGAGGGACGTCGGATTAACCGGCGCTACGCAGTTTTCTGGTAGCTTTTGTCCAACGGCTCTATTCGTGTGAGCTGCCTATATATACCCTTCCAATGGGTCATTTTGCTACTCTTGACACCAGGCAACATCCATACACTCATACTATAGTCAAGAGCCACCTTGAGCTTCATCATTCACATACTTGTTCATTCAATCAATCAAGAAGCAAGATTAAGGACTTGAGTAGAGAGAAGCTTGTGTGCATCCGCTCTTGGTGATCGGTTCTTGCTCAAGTGAAGGCCTTAGCTTGTTACTCTTGGTGATTGGCATCACCTAGGCGATCTTGTTGATCGAGGTGTTTCTCGCGGAGCTTGCCAAGGATTGTGGGAGCCCGGAGAAGAAGATTGTACGTGGCTTGAGCTCCACCACGCCGGGATGGTGAACGGAGACTCTTAGTGAGCGCCCAAGTCTCGGTGACATGGGAGGTGACAAGACTCTTAGTGAGTGTCACAACGTGGATTAGGGGTGTGTGCCAACACATCGACACCACGGGAAAAAATCCAGTTGTCTCTTGCACTCTCTTTCATTTCAAGCACTTACTTTCATGCATTCTTTCATGTGCTTGACCTTAGAGATCATAGCTTAGCTCTACCTTGCTTAGTTTCATATCTTTGGTAGCTTGTGTAGTTTGCTTTGTTTAGCCGGTTGGTGAATTGAGCCTTACTAGCATTGCATAGGTTAAGGTTGTTTTATCTATCTTAGAAATTTGAAAAAGGCCCAATTCACCCCCCTCTTGGTCCATCGATCCTTACAATTGGTATCAGAGCCTCGTTGCTCATTTGGATCATTAGGCTTCACCGCCTAGAGCTATGGCCAAGATGGGAGGTTCGCCGCCTCACTTCGAGGGCAAGAACTTTGCCTATTGGAAAGTTCGTATGGCCGCATACCTTGATGCGATTGCCCCCGAAGTGTGGATGGCAACAAAGACCAGATTCACCGGAACTCCCACCCCGGAGCAATTAAAATGGAACGCTAAGGCTAGAAATGCAATTTTCGAAGCCATTAGTGAGGAAGTCTTTGCTAGAGTAAATGGCATGGACTTAGCAAGTGAGATATGGAAAGAGCTAATTGAAATTCATGAAGGCTCTACAAAAGTCCGTGAACAAAAATATCACTTGTTTAGAGCAAAATATGATTCCTTTAAGATGTTTGCTCATGAAAATTGCAATGATATGTATTCTCGCTTGAATGTCATTGTCAAGGACATTAACGCTCTTGAAGTTTCTAAAATCGACAGTGGCTCTATCAACCGCAAGATTCTCATGCTCCTTCCGAAGCCCAAGTACAACATTATCAATGCTATGCTTCAAAAAGAGAATCTTGATGCAATGGAAGTGGGAGAGCTTGTGGGCGAAATTCGCGCTCATGAAATGGGTATCCTTGGTATGTCCGAAGAGCCAACAACAAGCAAGTCAATTGCTCTCAAAACCAAGGCCACCAAATCCCGCAAGCTCAAGATGGTCAAGCAAGAATCTAGCTCAAGCAATGAAGAAGAAGATCATCATGAGAGCTCATCCGATAATGAAGAAGATGGGGAACTTGCTCTCATGATGAGAAAGTTCACACGCTTGAGCGACAAGATAAACAAGAAGGGTTACAACTTTGACCCCAAAAGAAGGATGTTCCGGTATAGGGAAGATGTCAAGTACAAAACATGCTACAATTGTGGGGAAAAAGGACACATCTCTCCCGATTGCCCCAAGCCGGACAAGAGAAAGAAGGACAACAAAGGCAAACATCGCCATGATTCAAGCGATGATGAAGAGGATGAGAAGAAAAACAAGAACAAGAAGCTTGGGAAGAAGAAGAGCCATGACAAGAAGACAAAGCTCTTCCCAAAGAAAAAGGGCAACACCAAGAGAAGCTTCTTGGTGGAAAAACAAGAGTGGGTAACCGATGTCTCATCAAGCGAAGATTCAAGTGATGAAGAAGACATCGTCACCATCGCCCTCACAAATGAAGAACCATCACTACCTCCACCTCCAATGTGCCTCATGGCCAAAGGTAACTCTAAGGTATGTGAGAGTGAAGATGATAGTGATGATGAGCTTGACCCTAATGAGTTTGCTAACCTCATTAATGAGTATACATCCGTCATCAAGAGGGAAAAGGGCAAAGTCAAAGTTCTTGAGAGCACTCATGCCAAGTTAGAGCTTGCCCACTCCGATTTGCTTGGCAAGTACAATGACTTGCTCAAAAAGCACAATGAGTCACTTGTACTTGCTAAGTAAGTTGAAGAGAGCCACAAAAAGCTTAAACAAGAGCATAGAGAGTTGGCTCACAAGTATCAAGAACTTGAATTTGCCTATGAAGCAATTGACCCAAGTCTTGAGAACTTTGCTCATGAAACTATTGAGAAGGTCAATGCTTCTACTTCATGTGATGACCTACTCATTAATGTAAATGCCACTAATGCTTTGCCCGAGCTTGCACCTTCTAGGGAAAAGGAATTGATGGATCAAATGGCAAGCCTCAAGAGTAGTGTGGAGAAGCTCTCAAGAGGAGAATACATCAACAAGGAGATTCTCTTCAACAATGCCCGTGACTATGGCAAGAGAGGTCTTGGTTCATTTCCGGAGCCAAACATAGCTACTACTCCTTCTCCGGAGATCAAGATTAGCTTCATCAAAGAAGTTGGTTCATATTGCCAACATTGCCAAGTCACCGGGCACCACACTAGGGAGTGCACTTTACCATCACGTCCTCTTCCTAATTTACCCAAGAATTACTCATCAATGTTTCAAAATAACCATTTTCTCTTGAGTAAAGTGAAGGGCAAGGTGAAGGCCAAATTCATTGGCAAACTCACTAAGGAGTCAAAGAAGAAGCTCCCCAAGCAACTTTGGGTCCCAAAAGCTCTTGTCACACATGTGCAAGGCCCAAAGCTTGTTTGGGTTCCTAAAACTCAAAAGTGAATTCTCATGTGTGTAGGTGAACTACAAAGCCGGTGGAAAACATTGGGTACTTGATAGCGGTTGCTCTCAACACATGACCGGCAATGATAGCATGTTCACCACTCTTGAAGACCCCGGAGATCATGAACATGTCACCTATGGTGATAATTCAAGGGGAAAAGTTTTAGGTTTGGGTAGAATAGCAATTTCTAAAGATTTATCTATTTCTAATGTTTTGTTTGTAGAAGCACTTAGTTTTAATCTTATTTCAATTGCTCAATTGTGTGATCTTGGACTAACGTGTGCCTTTGACAAGAATGGTGTTGTAGTAACTCATGAAAAAGACAAGTCAATGGTATTCACGGGGTTTAGGCATGGCAACATCTATTTAGTGGACTTCTCTTCAAAGCAAACAAGCACCATGACATGCCTGCTCACCAAGTCTTCTCTTGGGTGGCTTTGGCATAGAAGAATTGCTCATATTGGCATGAGCAACCTCAAGAAAGCCCACAAGAGAGGGATGATCACCGGCTTGAAGGATGTCACATTTGACAAGAACAAATTATGCAAAGCATGTCAAGCCGGGAAGCAAGTAGCAACACATCATCCCATCAAGACGATGTTGTCTACCTCCAAGCCGCTCGAGCTTCTACACATGGATCTCTTTGGTCCAACTACGTACAAGAGCCTTGGTGGTAACCTCTATTGCCTAGTAATTGTTGATGATTTTTCACATTACACTTGGGTTATGTTTCTAGGCGATAAGGGTGAAACTCCGGAAATCTTCAAGACATTTGCAAGAAGAGCTCAAAGGGAGTACAACTCCCCAATTGTGAAGATCCGGAGTGACAACGGCACCGAGTTCAAAAATATGAAGATTGAAGAATGGTGCGATGAAGAGGGCATCAAGCATGAGTTTTCCGCCACCTACACGCCTCAACAAAATGGAGTGGTGGAAAGAAAGAACAAGACACTCATCACCCTAGCAAGAGCAATGTTGGATGATTATGGCACGTCCGAGAAGTTTTGGGCGGAAGCAATCAACACGGCGTGTCATGCATCCAACCGAGTGTATCCTCACCGACTCCTCAAGAAAACTCCATATGAGCTCATCACCAGGAGGAAACCAAACATATCATACTTTCGAGTCTTTGGTTGCAAATGCTTCATCTATAAGAAGAAAAGGCACGGTAAGTTTGAAAGTAGATGTGATGAAGGTTTCTTTCTTGGTTATGCATCAAACTCCAAAGCATATAGAGTATTCAATCAAACTTCCGGGTTAGTTGAAGAAACATGTGATGTGGAGTTTGATGAATCTAATGGCTCCCAAGAGGAGGTTGTTGGCTATGAAAATGTAGGTGATGAAGAGATTGATGAAGCCTTGAAGAATATGTCCATTGGGGATATCAAGCCGGAAGAGGTGCATGAAGGCAATGATCAAGGGGGAGGACCTTCCTCATCCACACCAAGCACCTCCACGACACCCCAAGTGGATGAAGATCAAGAAAAAGATGATTCACTATCTCAAGAAGATGTGCCAACACCAACACCCCAAGTCCAAGAACAAGAAGAGCAAAATGTTCCACCACAAGCACAAGTCACCCATGATCCACCCCAACAAGCATCCACACAAGTACCGCTAGTGAAGCATGGTCGCATCTCCAAGGATCATCCAATTGGTCAAATCATTGGTAGTCCTTCAAAGGGAGTAAGAACTCGCTCTAAGCATGCTTCATTTTGCGAATATCACTCGTTTGTTTCTTGTATTGAACCCACTAGCATAGAGGAAGCGCTTGAGGACTCGGATTGGGTGATGGCCATGCAAGAAGAGTTGAACAACTTCACCCGCAATGAAGTTTGGGTCCTCGAAGCTCCTCCGAAAGACAAGAACATCATTGGCACCAAGTGGGTCTTTCGAAACAAGCAAGATGAACATGGGGTGGTGATACGCAACAAAGCAAGACTTGTGGCAAAAGGGTTCTCTCAAGTCGAAGGTTTGGATTTTGGTGAAACCTTTGCTCCGGTCGCAAGACTTGAAGCTATCCATATCCTTCTTGCTTACTCTTCACATCATAACATTAAGTTGTATCAAATGGATGTGAAAAGTGCATTCTTAAATGGTGTTATTAACGAACTTGTTTATGTTGAGCAACCTCCCGGGTTTGAAGATCCGAGGAATCCTAACCATGTTTATAGGTTGCACAAGGCACTCTATGGGCTCAAACAAGCTCCAAGGGCTTGGTATG
The DNA here is from genome assembly GCF_016808335.1 of Panicum virgatum. NCBI lineage: Eukaryota > Viridiplantae > Streptophyta > Magnoliopsida > Poales > Poaceae > Panicum > Panicum virgatum. The sequence continues at coordinate 24,324,976 of NC_053145.1, read as the reverse complement.
AGAGGCTTCATGACTTCCTAATCATGCAAGGCTTCAAGATCGGGAGGGTGGACACCACGTTGTTCACAAAAGACGTCAACGGGGATCTTTTCATTTGTCAAATTTATGATGACGATATTATCTTTGGCTCAACTAATGATTTACTAAGCCATGAGTTTGCTACCATGATGTCTAGGGAATTCGAGATGTCCATGATTGGCGAATTGACCTTCTTCCTTGGTTTTCAAGTCAAACAAATGAAGGAAGGGACATTCATCCATCAAGAAAAGTATACTAAAGATATCTTGAAGAAGTTCAAGATGGATGAGTGCAAGCCAATCAAGACACCCATGGCAACTAATGGGCATCTCGACTTGGATGTGGACGGTAAACCGATTGATCAATCCCTCTATCGTTCTATGATAGGGTCTTTGCTTTACCTTACCACATCTAGGCCCGATATAATGTTTAGTGTGTGCTTGTGTGCCCGCTTTCAAGCTAACCCAAAGGAATCACACCTTTCGGCTGTGAATAGGATCCTTCAGTATCTCAAGCACACCCCTAGCATAGGCTTGTGGTACCCCAAAGGCGCTAGCTTAGATCTCTTGGGATACTCGGATTCGGATTTTGCCGGAAGCCGTGTGGATCGCAAGAGTACCTCCGGGGGTTGCCACTTGCTTGGGCGTTCTCTAGTTTCTTGGTCGAGTAAGAAGCAAAATTCCGTGGCTTTGTCCACCGCGGAAGCGGAATATATAGCGGCCGGTGCATGTTGTGCCCAAATTCTATATATGAAGCAAACCCTTTTGGACTTTGGTGTGAAACTAGATAGGATACCACTCCTTTGTGACAATGAAAGTGCCGTAAAAATTGCCAAGAATCTGGTTCAACACTCTCGCACAAAGCACATTGATATTTGCCATCACTTCTTGCATGATCACGAAGCCAAGGGGGACATTTCCCTTCAAGGTGTGAGATCCGAGGAGCAATTGGCGGATATTTTCACAAAACCTTTAGACGAGAGTACCTTTGTTAGGGTAAGGAATGAGCTTAATGTGTTATATGCGGCAAACGTCATGTAAGTTGCCATGTCATATAGAAAAATACATACATATAGGACACTTGTCTAACCATGGTAAGATAGTGATGAGCAAGGGTCTAGCTAGAGGTGGTGGTCCACTTGTTTTCCTCTAGGCTTGTAGAAAGGCTCATCATGAAGAAGCTTCCCGTGGGTTCAAACTTGACAAGTAGAATTTAAATTCTTGCTATGCATTACTTGTCATATAGATGTGCACTTCATGTTTACCTTACTTTCGCATGTGGTTGTAGCTTGCATTATCATTGCATGCGTAAGGGTCACAAAGGAGATCACTTGATGAAAATGAGACTTGTTTCATATACAAGATCTTAATTCATGAAAAGTGAAAAGAGCAAAGTGTTAGGTGCGTTATTGCCTAGTGAGCAATGTCATGATGAGTTTGAAGCTTTCTATCTTCAATATTCCTATGACATGGCTCATACATTTTATTTGGCGCTTTGTCTCACTTGCGGCTTTTCCTTGTTTGAAAAGAAAATTATTTAAGCTAGTGTGCTATCCTATTTATTTTGAGGGGTAAAGTCGCCTATGCAAGTCCATTAACTTGAGTTTATTTGAATCTTATAAGTTTATTGGACTAAGCATAGAAGAGTGAGCTGAGTGAGGGGTTTTTCGGCTTCACCGGTTAAACCGACGCTCAATGGATTTATAACCATCGGTTTAACCGGCGTTACTAAAGTTGGGTCTCAGCTCAGGCAGTTTCAGGCATTTAACCGACGTATACAAAAGTCAGAGCATCGGATCAACCGGTGATCATAAACACATATCAAACCTGTCAATCAACCGGTGTTAGCAGCGTTCAATCGATGAGTACAAATTGCATATCATCGGTTCAACCGGCGTTCAGTTTCAGATCTGCAGGAGTCTCGGGTGAACTGCACCGACGCAATCAACCGGCGCTCAAACCCTAGGCGTCGGATCGACCGGCGTTAAGGAAATCCGCGGGGTCCACCTGTCATATATCTCTCTTGCTCCCACGCCGCCGGCTTCGCCTTCTCTGTTTCGCCCGCTTCTCTCCCGTCTCGAGCCGCAGCCGCCTTCGCCGATCTCCCGCCGCCGCGCATCTACCCAGCAGCCGCCGCTTCACACCGTGCCGCCGCCGTTCCACGCCGCTGCTGCCTCGCGCCGCCGTTCCAAGCCGCCGACCGCGCGCCCTCGCGCTCGCCCAGCGCCGCCCGTGCGCACCTGCGCCGCTCTCGCGCGCCTCCGTGCTCTAGCGCCGCCCGCACGTGCCTCCATCGCCAAGTGCTGCCGTGCTCCACGCCTCCACGCCATCCACGCCGCAGCCGCAGCCTCCACGCCTGCAAGCATCCACGCCGTTCACGCCGCAGCCGCAGCAAGTGCTCGCCAAGTGCTCGATAGATTGTCTGAACAAGATGGGTCACGAGAAGAGGAAGGGAAAGGAAGTTGTGGTCGAGAAGCCTGCTCGCAAGCGGACTCGTGCAGAGAAGGAGGCAGAGAGGGCCGAGATGGTGGACAAGGCCGCCGAGGAGCAGGCGTCAGGCCGTGCTCGCCCGTTCGCGATCAGGGATCCGCCAGGCAGAGGCAGAGGTAGAGGCAGGGGTATGGGCAGAGTCAGAGGTGCCAGGGCCACCAGAGCCGCGACAGCAGCAGCAGCAGTGATAGATTCAGATGGTTCTGACTCAGAGGCAGCACAGTCAGAGGGGCAGAGTTCTCCACAGCAGTCGTCTGAGGGAGGTTCCCCGCCAGCGACAGAGCGTCGCACTGGACCGAGGACTCGGGGAGGACACCAGCCACAGGAGCCCCGCAGGTCAGCAGCAGCAGTAGCAGCTCGCAGAGCCGAGGCCCTAGAGGCCGAGCGTGCAGTGTTCCGTATGGACACTGTTGTGCGTCTGGAGCCAGGTGTAATGCTCCAGAACTTGACCCGAGCCAATGCGGCCAAGGTCAAGAGGCTCAGGTGGAGTGTTGAGGAGGAGGTCTGGTTCCCAGTGACCCGAGACAGCAGAGTCGACAGGAGGTTCTAGACTTTGCTACAGGCCAGCTTCTACGAGACTTACCAGCGGAGGGGCCACCGGATCTTCCCGCACAGGGTACTTGACTGGGTCTCACTGAGGACAGCCGCAGGGGGAGCAGACGTGAGAGCACACTTCGCTCACTTCAGAGGACTGCCCAGGCTGCTAGAGATGGAGCAGAACCGTTATATCGAGGACTGGGTCAGAGTGTTCTACGCCACAGCATGGATAGCACCCGAGCGCAGAGCCGTACACTTCATGTTTGGAGGGCAGGACTTTGGTTTGTCGAGGGCGACCATTGCTGGTATACTTGGAGTTGACCTGGTCGACGTCTCGCTGCACGAGAGGGTTTACGGGGACTCAGATCCACCATGCAGGGCGATGGTTGGCGGGATTGCTCCTTCTCACGAGGCGATCTCTCAGTGCTTCCGCCAGCCGTTCCCAGCCTCTTACGCCAGAGTGCCGAGCTTGCTGACTCCAGAGGCATACGCTGTTCACATGGCACTCCGGAGGACTCTGTTACCGAGGTGTGGCTACCCAGAGGGGTTCACAGGGTTGCAGCAGCTCTTGCTCCTACACATCCTCACTCACGAGCCATTTGATATAGTTGATTTTATTCTGGCTGAGATCGAGGATGTGATCACTGATGGGATGGGTGTGGTGCGATAGTTTCCTTATGCGCACTGGATCAGTTACATATGCTCTATGATAGTGCCAGCAGAGTCACCCATCAGCGCCCCTTACCGTCACGACGAGGCTCCCAGGTTCCCTATCTACCGACCCACAGCTCCACTGGACAGGAGGAGGGGCAGACACGCAGATAGAGCTGCGATGGCACGACTGTCACCGGAGGTTCAGGCACGAGTGGCAGAGGAGGATGAGGCACTCCTGGCAGCCGAGGCACAGCTTCCCGGGGGAGATGATGAGATTCACTGGTCTGAGCTTGAGTCAGACTCCTCCGAGGACGTAGAGTACTTTCCTCCAGCTGCCCCAGCCAGTCACGACCACGAGGCAGGAGGGTCCGGAGAGCCAGCTCCTCCGACTTCAGCAGCTGCTACAGTCTCTGAGTCCCAGGTGACTCAGCCGTGCGAGCTCACTGCACTACTACAGCAGCTCGTGACTCAGCAGAGGGAGGACCGACTTGCTCAGGAGGAGGCCAGGAGAGCCCATGAGGCTCAGATTGCGGCTATTCAGAGAGAGGCAGCCCGAGAGCGTGCAGCGACAGAGGCGCATTTTGTCGGCCTCATTGATAGAGTTTCACAGAGGATAGACGCTCAGTTCCAGCAGATGCAGCAGGGCATGATGGCGATGTTCGGGATGATCTCTCAGCTTTACTCTCACACCGGACTCGCCCCACAGCAGCAGCAGCCCGGACTTCAGGGTGTTGGAGCACCTCAGCTTGCAGTCACACCAGCTCCTCCTCCTCCAGCCCCTACTGCAGCTCCAGCTACTACAGCGACACCGGAGACCACGTTCTCGATGTCCGCACTCTTTGGGTCTGCCGGTTGTCCGCTCTTTTCACCACTGCCAGCGACCACACTCTTTTAGGACTTACCGTCAGCGGTTCAGTCGGTCTCCCTCCCTACCTCACTTCAGGCAGCACCTTCAGGGGGAGGAGCAGTAGAGGAGTCCCTGCTTCCACAGTCGACGCAGCCGGCAGCCTCAGCGGTCACT
>NC_053145.1:23958640-24010257 GCF_016808335.1 Panicum virgatum | reverse complement strand
TTTTGGGTTTTCATTTTTAATTTCAACACAACATGCTTTCATTATTTCTTAACATCACAACTACTAAAGAGCTAGTGATAAACACTAAAGTAACTCAGATTCAAAATAAGTAATTATGGTATAGATTTCAGCATTTAACCATAAAGCAAAAACTATAACTAATCATGCAAATGGGATTACTCTAGTTACTTCATATTTTTGTACAGATGTTCCACATGGATTCTGATGCTACAAATTTTATGCAAGCAACTTCAAAGCATACACTCAGTACTGAAATTTTTTCCAGATTTTATACACTTATATAGCAGAGGTGATAAAAAGATTAAAAACGGCAAGCCATTAACAAAGATTAAATCTACAGAAAGTTTTACTAAGGATTTGGTTCTCAAATTTTTACCAGAGACTAGTACTGAGTTAAACATACTCCAGAAAATTTTTCAAGATTTAACTCACTATACTAAATTAGTTATCCAGTTAACTTAACATGAGTTTGCATAATTTTCTCAAGATGTATTTGACCAGCATTGCATCTGAACTTTTATCAAGGTGTAAGAACATACTCTAAGCAAGATCATGCCCAAAAATAAAGATCAGAAACATTGTAGATTGCTCAGAACAAAAAATAGTAACCCTAACCATAAGATGCTAAGCATGATTATTCGACAAAGCCAAACTCAGTAACTGCAGCTCAAAATTTTATATAGGGACACAGAGCTAAAAAGAGACTCCAGAAATAAATATGGATTTTTGCGAGCATAACAACTATATGTGAGGAATTAAGTTGATTAAACAAGCATAAATCATGGTATATAGCAAATGAACTCTAATAAATTTGAAATTTAGAGACTTACAGGGATTCAGTGGCACAAGACTGTAGTAAAATTTTCAGAGCAAGTTCATGTACATATTTTCCAGAATTAAATCGAGAGTGCTAACAACAGATTAGAGAATCTTGATTGTTCTAACCTGATAACTGTTTTGGTTTGATGTCATTTTTTTTACTGTGATCTTAGCATCCCATTAGTTATAAACATATCCAAAATCAATGTCATTTGATGAGGCAGAACTTCATGAACATGCATAGGTGATTTTCTTAATCTTTTCCCTAGATTAAATTCGTTGAGTTTCTGCAAATGTGAATGTTACAAAATTTGTAGATTTGTTACAAGGATTCCAGATCAGTTGAGTTTTGCATTTTTTTGATTTTTCTGTGATTTGTTTCGCATTTTAGAAGTTCACTGGTATAACACTGTAAAACTTGCAGAGACACCCTTGAACGAAAAAAAGAAATTACAACCGGGTCCTTCACCGGCCTTCTCCGCCGTGGCATCTTGCCGGTGGTGTTCTGCGGTGCAGGGCTTACCGGGGCTGCCACGGGGAGCGCGTGGGGGAGAAAGGATCGAGGAACACCTACCCTGGTCGAGCGTTCGAGCGATTGGAGCACAGGTTCAAAGCTCGTCGGCGTTGATGGCGGGTCGGTTGTTCTGATTCGCCAGCGCTGGAGGCGAAGGGAGGGCTTGGGGTAGGGGAACAAGGCGCGCACGAGCACCGCGTGAGCTCGTGGATGCTTCTGGGGTAGCTATCGGGCTCGGTCTTCCCCGGAGCTGGCCGGTCCGCGGTGAGCCCGAGCTCGCCGGCGGCGGCGCAAAAAGGGGAACGGCGTCGGGAGGGGGTTTGGGTTCGATTCTGCGCGCGTGGAGCGTAACTGGGATGTGGCGAAGCGTGTTGCGGTGGTCGGAGGGGGCAATGTGGGGGCTGGGCTAGCCGGTCCGCGCGAGCTGGATCTCGGCGGCCATGGCGGAGCGGCGGGATGAGGAAGAAGGGAGAGAAGGGGCGCGACTGCGGGGGTCTGGGGGTCTTTATAGGCCACAGAGCTCCTGGGTGAGGAAAGGAGTGACTGGGGGCGGTCGATTCGGCCTGGGCGAGTCGACGGCGAGCGGGCGGAGGATGCAGCGGCGCGGCGCATGGCTGGGGGCGTCGTGGCGGCTCGGGAGCGGCCTGGGACGCGTGTGGGCGTGGGAGGAGCGCCAAGGGGCAGGCCAGGTGGCGCTAAACGGTTTCCCCGGGTCCATTTGGCCGCGGGTGCGCGGTGGACGAAGTCCACCGGCGGCGTACGGCGGGCGGCGGGAAAACAGAGCACCGGGAGAGAGAGAGATGGAGATGGGGGCTCTTTTGTGATTTCTGAAATTTCCAGGGACCTCTCGGTAAACTAAAATTTTCTCCTAATTAGAGGGCTCAAATGGAAAAGTGTTGAATACCATTTTTGCATAACTTTTCAAGATCTACAACTTTTGTGTTATGCAAATTTTCATTTGAAAATCACATTTTGAACTATTGGCACATTTGCATATTTGCACAAAAGGACTTTAGTTTTATTCAGTTTTTTTTGACTTGATTTTGGCTGAAGTTCAATTGAGCACATGTCAATTGAAACACCTCTCATGAGCCAACAAAAATTTTGTGCACATTTTTGAATTAAATTTTGAATAGCTTTTCACTCCTTTTTTTTTTCTTTAATTTCTTTTGTATGATTTGTCTTTTATTTGGTCCTTTCTCTTTAAATTAATTTCTCAAATTTTTCTTTTAACTTTAACTAAGGTACATTGATTGGATTTAAAGGTGCTAACACCTGAGGTGTCACAACCTACCCCCCTTAACAAGAATCTCGTCCCGAGATTGGATGATTGAATTTGAGGTGGGGAAAATGATATACCTGAGGTAGAGCTAAGGAAACCCGGATAGTGTCGATTAAGATAATCCTCCGTCTCCCAAGTGGCTTCTTCTTCAGTGTGATGAGACCACTTAATTTTATACATTTTTACCACCTTTCGACGAGTACCTCTCTCTTTTTGATCCAGAATTCTGAGTGGATATTCGGTATATGAGAGATCGGGCTCCACTAAAATTTCCTGTTGATCAATGATTTCCGTAGGAACTCGAACACATTTCTTGAGTTGGGATATGTGGAAAACATTATGGATGGCGGCAAGTCGTGAAGGAAGTCGCAAACGATAAGCCACGGGTCCACATTCTTCAATGATCTCATATGGCCCGACATAGCGAGGTGCGAGCTTACCCCTAACTCCGAAACGTTGAACGCCTCGAGTTGGAGACACTCGTAAATAGACGTGGTTACCAACCATGAATTTCAAAGGATCCCTTCTTTATCGAAATAACTCTTTTGCCGGGACTGAGCTGCTCGGAGATTAGCTTGTACTATTTTGACTTTCTCCTCAGCCTCGACCACTAATTCGGGTCCAAATATTTGACGTTCCCCAGTCTGAGACCAATTCAAAGGAGTTCGACACCGTCGACCATACAAGGCCTCGAAGGGTGCCATCTTCAGACTGGCCTGATAGCTGTTGTTATAAGAAAACTCCGCCAAGGATAAACATTTGTCCCAGTTCTTGTCATAATGGATGACACATGCTCGAAGCATATCTTCAAGAATTTGATTAACCCTTTCGGTCTGCCCGTCAGTCTGTGGATGGTAAGCTGAGCTTCGAATTAATTTAGTTCCGAGAGCCTCTTGGAGTTGCTCCCAAAACCTTGCCACAAACTGAGGACCACGATCCGATATAATTGTTTTGGGTATACCGTGTAGGCAGACAATTCGATCAATATAGATCTCAGCATATTTCTTGGCTCGATATTCAGTATGCACTGGAATAAAATGAGCAGTCTTTGTGAGCCTATCAACAATGACCCAAATGGAATCATGGTGCTGAAAAGTATTTGGTAAGCCCACGATGAAATCCATGCTGATATCTTCCCATTTCCAAGACGGAATTGGTAGAGGTTGGAGAGCTCCAGCAACTTTCAAGTGACTAGCCTTCACTCTCTGACAGGTGTCACATTCTGAGACATATTTGGCAATCTCTCTCTTCATGCGAGTCCACCAAAAATTTTGTCTGAGATCTTGGTACATCTTGGTGCTACCCGGATGAATAGAAAATTTAGAGAGATGTGCTTCGTCTAGGATTTGTTTCCGCAAATCAGGATTTTTGGGAACGACTAGGCGATCCTCGAACCACAAAATTCCTTTATGGTCCACTCGAAAACACTTATATTTATTTTCACCTTCTACTACTTGCTGCTTGATGATACCAACACTTTTGTCGTGTAATTGTGCCATGATGACCTGGTCATAGAGTGTCGGTTCCACCGAAATATGATTCAAAGAGCCCTGAGGAATAATTTCTAATTTCAGCCTTTGCATTTCAGCACACAATGTGTCATTATATGACTCCATTGAAAGGCAATTGCAGTGAACCTTGCGACTGAGCGCATCGGCTACCACATTTGCCTTGCCCGGATGATAATGAACCTCCAGATCATAATCTTTGATTAATTCCAGCCATCTTCGTTGTCTCATATTCAGCTCACTTTGAGTGAAAATGTATTTGAGACTCTTATGGTCGGTATAGATATTGCAATGGGTGCCCATAAGATAATGTCTCCAAAGCTTGAGAGCATGAATAACGGCGGCTAGTTCCAGATCATGAGTGGGATAATTTAGCTCGTGTGGTCGAAGAGCTCGGGAAGCATAAGCTATCACCCGATTGTCTTGCATTAGAACACAACCAAGACCAGTGCCTGAAGCATCACAATAAACGTCGTATGGTTTATTGTTGTCAGGTTGAGCCAAGACTGGTGCAGTGGTTAGATGTGCTCTCAATGTATGGAATGCTTCATCACACTTTGTGTTCCATTTAAACCTGACATCTTTTCTTAGTAGTTCTGTCATGGGCTTAGCAATTCTGGAGAAGTCCGGAATAAATCTGCGGTAATACCCCGCCAAGCCGAGAAAACTACGGATCTGATGAACTGAAGTAGGAGGTTTCCAGTCCATCACTTCTTGTACTTTGCTGGGATCAACTGAAATGCCTTCACTAGATATAGTGTGACCCAAAAATTTGACTGTGTCCAGCCAGAATTCACACTTGGAGAATTTTGCGTACAGCTTATGATCTCTGAGACGTTGAAGAACAATGCGCAGATGTTGCTCATGTTCCGCCTCATCTTTGGAATAGATCAGAATGTCGTCAATAAAAACAACGACAAACTTGTCAAGTTCCGGCATAAATACCGAGTTCATGAGATACATAAAATAAGCCGGAGCATTGGTGAGACCGAAAGACATAACCAAGTACTCATAGAGACCATATCGGGTTGAGAAGGCGGTCTTGGGAATATCACAAGGCCGGATTTTAATTTGATGATACCCCGAACGGAGATCAATCTTGGAGAAGATCTTTGCCCCAGCCAACTGATCAAACAGTACATCAATGCGGGGAAGTGGATATTTATTTTTGATGGTCACCGCATTGAGAGGCCGGTAGTCAACACACAACCTCAGACTGTCATCCTTCTTCTTTACGAACAGTGCTGGGCAACCCCATGGTGAAGCACTTGGGCGAATAAAACCCTTGTCCAGAAGTTCTTGCAGCTGGATTTTTAATTCGGCTAATTCTTTGGGCGGCATTCGATACGGCCTTTTTGAAATAGGGGCTGTACCAGGCTGAAGTTCAATGATAAATTCGATATCCCGGTCTGGCGGCATACCAGGTAAATCATCCGGAAACACATCTGCATATTCACGGACTACCGGAATATCTTCGAGACGAGTATCTTTCATGGCATAGGCACAAGAGTTCTTGCATTGGTGATGAGATAAATATAGAACCGAATGACCATGAGTTGGAGAATTTATTTCGACAGCTCGGGAAGAGATATCTAACATTACCCCATGTCTGTTCATCCAATCCATTCCCAGAATAATGTCCATACCTTCAAGTGGCAGCAATATTAAAGTGGTAGGGACAGTTTTACTACCCAAACTTAGTGGCGCATTATTAACGATTTGGTTTGATGCAACTTTGCCACCCGGAGTAGATATCATGAATGACCCTTTTGTGTGGCAAAAATCTAACCCAACCCTTGCTCCGAATTTAGAACTAATGAAGCTATGAGATGCACCAGAATCGAATAAAATGACTGCGGGGTGATGGTTTATAGAGAATGTACCCGACATGATTGGTGCTCCCTCAGGTAGTTCAGCAAGGTTGGTGAAGTTAAGTCGGCCCTGCCTGACTTGGATGGTTTGCCTCTTGCCCTTGTTCTAATCGTTTCTGCGAGGAGCCTGCCCTTGAGATTGTCCCGCCTGGGGGCACATCTTGGCAAAGTGATCCGGACTCCCGCATCTGAAACAGCGGTTATTATTATCGGGGCGAGCGGCTGGCTGGGCATTCGGCCTAGGGCCGTTCTGCTGCTGTTGAGGTGCAAATCGAGCTTGCTGGGGAAGCCCGAATCGAGTCTGCTGCTGCTGTGGAGGAGGCCTAATAATCCAACGCCCTGGCTGAGGGGCCTTCTGAGAGAGTGCGGGTGGGCTATTTTGCACAATACGATACCTCGGTGCAGAGGCACTCGAGGGTCCAGCAGGTGCCTTGCGCTTCTTTTCAGCGCGGTGTGCAGAAATAAGATCCTCCTGAGATATAGCCATATTCACCAATTCATTGAAGGAGTCCGCACGGACAAGATTTAGCCTTTCTTGTAACTTGGTACTGAGGCCTCGACGGAAGCGTTCACGCTTCTTAGCGTCGGTGTCCGCGTGATGTCCAGCATATTGACACAATTGATGGAATACTTGGGCATACTGCACCACAGTACGAGTGCCCTGAGTCAAGGCCAAGAACTCGTTGAGCTTACGGTCAAGAAGTCCGGCTGGAATATGATGATCTCGAAAAGCCAGTTTGAATTCATTCCAATTCACCACATGATCAGCCGGTAGCATCCCGTGGTAATGATCCCACCACATACGAGCTGATCCGCGAAGCTGCTGCGCGGCATAGCGAGTTTTGTTCGCTTCGGAACAAGGAGTAGTCAATAGAGAAAACTTGGACTCGATCGTGCGAATCCAAGCGTCAGCGTCCAGAGGCTCATCCGCTTTATTGAACAGCGGAGGCTGAGTGCTGAGGAAATCTTGGTAGCTCGCCTCTTGTGCGTGATGAGCATGATGCCCACCCCGCGGTTGTTGCTGAGCTTGAACCAACTGCCGCAAAATCTCTGTCTGGGCAGCAAGAACCTCAGCAATACCCACTGGTGGAGGAGGTGGAGGTGGATCGCCATTCCCTCCGGCTCCAAAACCACTAGGGGTGCCTCGAGTTGATCCAACCATCTGAAATGTGAGTACTTTTGCATTAGGTTCATCATTATCATCATTTCAAATGGAATATACGACTCAACATGACATGGAGATACTGGAAATTGCTTAATAAGGTTGTGCAGCAAAACCAGCGATACGAAAACGCTCATAACTGGAGTTCGGTATATGATATAAACTTGAAATTTTTACAGGAGATAGATAATTTCATGATCTACAACTTTGGTAGTCATCACAAAGTCAGATTTCCAGAGTAGGTTAGTCGAAAAATTCCATTACTCCTCCTCTGGTTTTTCTGCTTCACAGAAAACAGAGCTTCTGTAAATTGCGATTATCTCCTGCAATACCAATCCGTTTGGGCTGAAATTTTGCGAGTAGGTTCCTGATGAAATTTGGAACAACTTTGGTATTCAACTCAGGAGCTAAATCCGAAAGGAAAAGAGGATAAAATTCGAACTAGCTGCTGCCTTCAGCTTTTTTTTGCAGATCACTTATAATTAACACTAGTAGCATTAGGGGTTCATTACATCTATCGTTCTCTCATTTCTACTTGGTCACTCCTAACATCAGTACTAAGGGGGTTACTCAACTCTAAGTTAGCCTAGTAGCCATGATCCAAAAGTAGGCCACACTAAGAGGAGTCTACAAAAGCTAAGAAACAGCGCCTCGGTCTACATGTTGACCGATGCCTCACTCGCCGCGGGAGTGTGAACCTCAACCGGTGCGGGCTGCGGCGCCTGGTCCTCGGAGTCCATCTCTGAAAAGCCCTCGATCTCCTGGGGCTCGTCCTCCTCGTCCACCTGCATCTCGTCGGGAGGTGCGTGAAGGGCATCCTGCGCGTGCTGTATCGCGTGGAGCTGCCCCTGAGCCTCGTCCACCTCAAGCTGCAGGTCGTGAAACTGGTCCTCCAGGAAGTTGATCGTAGCGTCACGATCCGACACAGTGTCCTGAAGCTCGTGAACCTGGCCGTGGAGCTGGGCGATAAGAGTAGCCCTGCTCTCGAGCTCGGTACTAGCCTCCTGAAGCTGCCCATCTCTCAGCTGGACTGCCAGGTGCAAGGCCTGAGCGTGGTCCACCAACTGAGCGACGGCGTAACTCTGGTAAGTGTGAAGCCTGTAGAGGCCGTCCAAGCACATCGCTGTCGTCCGAAGTGCCCCGACCGGGTCAAGGGTAGCGACCACGTCCACGTGTGCCATCCGGTCGAGCCAAAGCGGGTCTGCCGGGTCAGGTGCAGGGAACAACCCGAACGCGGTCAGAACCACCTCCAGAGGGTGCGAAGAGCAAAAGGTGGTCATCGCCCTCATGGCGGTAAGCTCCCAGGTGTCCAGCAGATAGTGACCGACCATCTGAGTCACGATCGGCTCCCACCCGTTGAGCGGGTGCTGCGGGATCACCATCGTCACACTGCAGCGACGAACTCCGTCCTCAACAAACTCGTGGCCATCGTAAACCGGTGGCTGGAGGTAACCGGCTGCACTCAAAAGCTCCCAAAGACGGCGGGGAAACCCGTCCCAGTGCAGGCAGGCGGAGTGCACGTGCCCCTGCGCGTCAACGACCAGCAGCTCTTCCATCTGTCCCAACAAAAGACCGATAGATCAGCTGATGGTAACAAGAACTACTAACTCTGGAACAGTGAAAGAAATGGCCAAAACTGTAGAGAACTTGCTTCAAAAATTCTCAAAAATTTACACAAGATCCCTCTGATATTAAGGAACAATTCACCTAGTCATCTCTAAGCTCAATTCGGATTCCATGGGGGTGATATGCTCAGGTATTCAGAGTGATGTCAACCAGGAAAACTGAGTGTCCAGAGAGGGTGTATTTTGACTATCACTCTCAACCCAGACGTCAAAAATTTTTCAAATTTTTATGGTAAGCTCATCACTTAGTTGTCTACAACTTTCATGTTGAACGATTTTTAGTTTGAACAACTTATAATGGTCGAAAAATTTCGTCTGTATAGACTGTTCAGAGTTAACAGTTTTACACAGGGTTGATCCAAAAATACAAATACCATGCTAGAAGGCTTCAAAAATTCTCAAATTTTTACAGCAGCTTGATAACTTAGGAAACATCATTTAGTCTTACTACCCCAAGTCGATTTGAGTAACTTATCAGAAGGTTAAAATTCGTGGAAACCAGGTGGCAGACTTTCTGGATACTCCCTAGGATAGTGTTTTAACTGATTTGCTTGCGATTTCCCCAGAGATTTATTTGCTAATCATTTTGAGAATGAATGCAGAACCTATACGTCCTCACCAAGGAAAAATCGCCAAGTAATCTTGGTCTTACGCAATGACTTTGGTGGAATACATATTACGTCTCTCACTATATAGCTACTCGATATAACTAGATAGCCTGTAATTCGATTTCAAGTTAGCGTACCTGCAGAAGATTGACAGCATATAAAATGAACCTCTCGTGCCAGCACTCACGAAAGCGTCCCCATACATTACCGATCATTATAGAATCGGCATCCATACTATTACCGCCGTATGGACAACGTTAAGCATACGTTATCGAAACAACGTATTGACTGAGTACCGTCTTTGACGGGGAATTGAATTCCAATTTCGAACCATTACTCCCCATATACTCAACCGAAGTTGGTATATGGGCAGCAGCTCAAGTAGGCCACTGCTTGAGCTTCAGCGTTCGGCTCGCATCACCGACGGGAAGGTCAGACTCCCTCAGCTGACTGAGTAAGCATACCTTCGTAGCGACGATGTAGTTGCAGAATTTAAATTGCGGAATTTAAATACTGAAAAGTAATGTGCTGGAAGTTAGCCATACAAAATAAGCCACCTGATTATACCCATAAGATCCCCTAGGGCTTTACGTCCTAGACTTGTCCTTGGAGATCCTAAACTCTTTCAAAAACTTTAGTAGTTTTGAAGTCAAGTTTTGATTTATTGTTTTGAAAACCGAGGCTGTCATCTCTGGTAGGCTGTCTGCGAGCTCTGATGCCAGCTGTGGCGGAACCACCCAAAACTACTGGGCCCGGGTGCACTGATCTTCGTTGCTAAGCAACTCTGACCCAATTTGGCACTCACCGGTAGTTCCTCGAGTGAAGCCTCGATAAAAGCCACGCTATTCCAGGATCAGCAGACAACACTCACACGAAGGTGAGCCCAGAGATTACAACACAAACCATTTCATACATCTCAGAGTGATTGCAGCGGAAAGAAAAATTTATTACAAACCATGTTCAGACTAGTGAAGTACTAAGGAGTTCCAACTCCTCAAATTATTCAAGTCTCAAAGTTCAGCGGAAGCATTAAAAGATAACTAACGAAATAACGTGACGCATCGGTAAAGCCCGTACGAATGCGTCACTCAGCAGGAGGGATGATTAGCACTAGCTGAAGGGCCATCCCACTCAACCGACCAACCCGGAGGCAGAGTACAAGGCCAAGTAAGACTCGCAAACAGATCTTCAAAGTTAGTACCTGAAAAACAGTGCCACAAGCAAGGCTGAGTATACTAATACTCAGCAAGACTGACCCGTCTCCGGATATAACATAGTCCGATAACTATACATGCAAGCTTTTTGGTTGGAGAGGTTTGTTTGCCAAAAAAAATGCCGCTAAGTGTTGATCCTTACTTTCAGGTTTTACTTAGCCAGATTCTAGTGGAATCAACCATTCTAAGTTTGCAACTAACTCTACTCAAACATGGTAGAGCAACCATTTAATCAACCAGCAGTATTATCATCATCCTGTTCCACTTGTTACTCTATGTGACCGAAATCATTAAGCAATCTCATGCCGTGAGAGGCGGACGATTCCGAATCGAATTTCAACCTGGCCAGGGGAACCTAGACCACACGCATGGGGATTGACTTCGCTCCCGCCCACGCTACTTTTCCCCTTTCTTTCCAGTCCGTGGATCCGGCACACCCTCCCCGACTACAGAGTCCGACCACTCTGCACCCGTACGTCGCGACATAAAATAAACCCTACTTCTACCAGGAGGGTGCGAGATCGTTCCACTCGCCGGTCCAATCAGGTACTTAAGCTTACCGATTACCATATTTCTCGGTATGTGGCTAGTACTTTCAAACGCTTAACAAAATGAGCCACACACCTCGACCTTAGCCATTTTTGACTATACCAGCGGGGTATCACAACTACACAACCCCGCCCGTTGTCCTTACATTTCAACAGGAAAAAAAAGTCAGTACAATTCCTATTGCTCGCGAGAGGCAGAGAACCACTCGACTTCTACCGTGCCTATTTAGCATGGCAACTAGTCGATAAAAAGTTCCGGTATCAAACATAGGTTCCTATGGATCATGCATCTAGGGTTCTCGATCAACGCCTAGAGAACTTATATGCAGAAAACCAACTATTACCATACATTAGTAAATAGATAACAGAAGGGTAATTCGGAAAAAAAATAGTGGGATTATGCTTCGGGGCTTGCCTTCTTGGGCACTGTCAGGCAGAAAAACTTCGGGGGCTTGGCCCAGGTCTTGAGACAAGTTAGTACAGTTCAGATTAATCTCCTGCTCCGCACGAGAGTCCGCGGGCACCAGTTCGTAGTCTCCGTCCGCGAGATTAACCGTTTCTATATGCAATGCAAGATTATGAGTTATTCATGGATAACAATTTCTTTCCTTTACGATAAAGTTGTAGTCCACGTAAGTTAATTTAGTGCCGATTTCACATTTCATTGCATGGGCAATCGTTTATAGAGTAGTAAGCATAACTATGGTTATTCATGAATGAGTGGGGTTTTGGGTTTTCATTTTTAATTTCAACACATAACATGCTTTCATTATTTCTTAACATCACAACTACTAAAGAGCTAGTGATAAACACTAAAGTAACTCAGATTCAAAATAAGTAATTATGGTATAGATTTCAGCATTTAACCATAAAGCAAAAACTATAACTAATCATGCAAATGGATTACTCTAGTTACTTCATATTTTTGTACAGAATGTTCCACATGGATTCTGATGCTACAAATTTTATGCAAGCAACTTCAAAGCATACACTCAGTACTGAAATTTTTCCAGATTTTATACACTTATATAGCAGAGGTGATAAAAAGATTAAAAACGGCAAGCCATTAACAAAGATTAAATCTACAGAAAGTTTTACTAAGGATTTGGTTCTCAAATTTTTACCAGAGACTAGTACTGAGTTAAACATACTCCAGAAAATTTTTCAAGATTTAACTCACTATACTAAATTAGTTATCCAGTTAACTTAACATGAGTTTGCATAATTTTCTCAAGATGTATTTGACCAGCATTGCATCTGAACTTTTTATCAAGGGTAGAACATACTCTAAGAAAGATCATGCCCAAAAATAAAGATCAGAAACATTGTAGATTTCTCAGAACAAAAAATAGTAACCCTAACCATAAGATGCTAAGCATGATTATTCGACAAAGCCAAACTCAGTAACTGCAGCTCAAAATTTTTATATAGGGACACAGAGCTAAAAAGAGACTCCAGAAATAAATATGGATTTTTCCGAGCATAACAACTATATGTGAGGAATTAAGTTGATTAAAAAAGCATAAATCATGGTATATAGCAAATGAACTCTAATAAATTTGAAATTTAGAGACTTACAGGGATTCAGTGGCACAAGACTGTAGTAAAATTTTCAGAGCAAGTTCATGTACATATTTTCCAGAATTAAATCGAGAGTGCTAACAACAGATTAGAGAATCTTGATTGTTCTAACCTGATAACTGTTTTGGTTTGATGTCATTTTTTTACTGTGATCTTAGCATCCCATTAGTTATAACATATCCAAAAATCAATGTCATTTGATGAGCAGAACTTCATGAACATGCATAAGGTGATTTTCTTAATCTTTTCCCTAGATTAAATTCGGTTGAGTTTCTGCAAATGTGAATGTTACAAAATTTGTAGATTTTGTTACAAGGATTCCAGATCAGTTGAGTTTGCATTTTTCTGATTTTTCTGTGATTTGTTTCGCATTTTAGAATTTCACTGGTATACACTGTAAAACTTGCAGAGACACCCTTGAACGAAAAAAAGAAATTACAACCGGGTCCTTCGCCGGCCTTCTCCGCCGTGGCATCTTGCCGGTGGTGTTCTGCGGTGCAGGGCTTACCGGGGCTGCCACGGGGAGGCGCGTGGGGGAGAAAGGATCGAGGAACACCTACCCTGGTCGACGTTCGAGCGATTGGAGCACAGGTTCAAGCTCGTCGGCGTTGATGGCGGGTCGGTTGTTCGGTTCGCCGGCGCTGGAGGCGAAGGAGGGCTTGGGGTAGGGGAACAAGGCGCGCACGAGCACCGCGTGAGCTCGTGGATGCTTCTGGGGTAGCTATCGGGCTCGGTCTTCCCCGGAGCTGGCCGGTCCGCGGTGAGCCCGAGCTCGCCGGCGGCGGCGCAAAAGGGGAACGGCGTCGGGAGGGGGTTTGGGTTCGATTCTGCGCGCGTGGAGCGTAACTGGGAGGTGGCGAAGCTGTTGCGGTGGTCGGAGGGGGCAATGTGGGGCTGGGCTAGCCGGTCCGCGCGAGCTGGATCTCGGCGGCCATGGCGGAGCGGCGGGAGGAGGAAGAAGGGGAGAAGGGGCGCGACTGCGGGGGTTCTGGGGGTCTTTATAGGCCACAGAGCTCCTGGGTGAGGAAAGGAGTGACTGGGGGCGGTCGATTCGGCCTGGGCGAGTCGACGGCGAGCGGGCGGAGGAGGCAGCGGCGCGGCGCATGGCTGGGGGCGTCGTGGCGGCTCGGGAGCGGCCTGGGACGCGTGTGGGCGTGGGAGGGCGCCAAGGGGCAGGCCAGGTGGCGCTAAACGGTTTCCCCGGGTCCATTTGGCCGCGGGCGCGCGGTGGACGAAGTCCACCGGCGGCGTACGGCGGGCGGCGGGAAAACAGAGCACCGGGAGAGAGAGAGATGGAGATGGGGGCTCTTTTGTGATTTCTGAAATTTCCAGGGACCTCTCGGTAAACTAAAATTTTCTCCTAATTAGAGGGCTCAAATGGAAAAGTGTTGAATACCATTTTTGCATAACTTTTCAAGATCTACAACTTTTGTGTTATGCAAATTTTCATTTGAAAATCACATTTTGAACTATTGGCACATTTGCATATTTGCACAAAAGGACTTTAGTTTTATTCAGTTTTTTTTGACTTGATTTTGGCTGAAGTTCAATTGAGCACATGTCAATTGAAACACCTCTCATGAGCCAACAAAAATTTTGTGTACATTTTTGAATTAAATTTTGAATAGCTTTTCACTCCTTTTTTTTTCTTTAATTTCTTTTGTATGATTTGTCTTTTATTTGGTCCTTTCTCTTTAAATTAATTTCTCAAATTTTTCTTTTAACTTTAACTAAGGTACATTGATTGGATTTAAAGGTGCTAACACCTGAGGTGTCACAGGGAAGGACCCTACAGCATCGCAGAGGTGATACGACCAGGCACCTACAAGCTAAAAGACTCTGACGGTAACATTCTGACCAACTCTTGGAATATAGAACAGTTACGGCGTTTCTTCCCATAAGAAGCACTAGCAGCTCAGTCCAAGCTATCTGGTTTCTAGCACCCCGGCCATACACATTTGGCTCGGAGCGCTCGGGGGCCAGACCATGGTCTTCGACCATCCTACTTTCTGCTGATTCCTGCCTCTATAGCCCCTTGCCTTGAGCACTCTCAGGCCAAGGCGCTCGGGGGCCTCACTGGGATAAACCGTGCAGCATGCCCACACCAGTTTCTCTCATCACACAACACACGACCCTTTCTGCTTGTCCGCATGCTTTTCATCCTACTCAAGCATTTTTTCCGAACTATCCAATCAATTGGATCCATGTAACGATCTACGGCGATCAGCGAATGATGGCTATGGGCCAGCTCCCGGCTATTGCAGCCCACGATCAGCTCGCAGTTCCAAAAGAAAGGAGTGCAGAGGACCAAAAACGTTCACGAGCAAGCAGAAAAGCAAGCAGCAGAACCTTTTCAGAAAAAATATAAAAGAGTACTTTGACCACAAAGCGCAGTATGCTTTTTCCTCATCAGCAATCTTACATAAAACGAAAACTAATATATCATTTATTTCTGCAACGACGGATCCACACTCGAGGAAGGAGCGGCAGGCCCTCCAGTCAACGACGCATCCGCCACGGCTCTGGCGCTCCCACCGCTCACGTCCAACTCCCGCTCTGCACGCCGGACTCTCCTCACCGCCGTGAAGGTCAGACCCCGCGCAACTTTGCTGGCAATGGGCTCTAACCTCCTGGCCACTACAAGGACATCATCGTACGGCTTCCCGGTAGAGAGATCGTCTTCAAGACTCGCCAGGTCTAGCTCTGAATGTCGCAGCTCCACGGCGCTCAACGCAGTTGAAGCCTCGTGATAAGCAGCTATAGCCATCAACATGGCCAGCTCCTTGGGAACCTTCCGAAGATCATCCTGCAGAGGGCTCGAGGGCGGGGAGCCCAGGACGCAGGAGCAAACCTCTTGGGCCGACGACTGCAGCCGATCAAAATCATGGCATAAGTTTCGGTTCCAGTGGTCATTTCTGAAAGAAACATCACCACACCATGAGGCCACGTCGTAAACAAAACCAAAAGAACGGGAGGCGAGGGAAATCAACATCCAGTGCTTTTTCCATCACCTGACAACCCGTTTCTTGGCTCGCCAAGTCAGCCTCTGCGCGGGCACGATAGACCCACTCCTCTTCCAACTGGGCTCTTATGGCCGCGAGGTCGCGACGATACTCCTGGGCATCCGAGACACGTGCGGCCTCCGTGGAACGCAGCCGCTCTGCGAGGTCCCAGCGAGCTGCATCGGCCATTACCTCGCGACCATGTTCCTCCCGCAGGAAGGCCTATTTCCTCTTGGAGATCTTCTCCAATACTTGGAAGATAAAAGGAAATCACAAGAGAACACCTACGGGCGGAAAAGAAGCTGACCCAACGAAGAAATCTTACCCCAATAGCGGGAGGCTGGCCAGAAGTAACGAGCTTCTCAGCCCGTTCTACCTCCCTCAGCAGTAGGGCAATGCGGTCCTTGGCGGAGGCAAGCACCTCCTGAGTCGTGGAACCCTGCTGACCCATGTGCTGCTAGAGTTTACCCTCCCGAGTGTCGTTCAGCACGAACCACGCATCACCATCGTCATCGCGAGACGGCCACTCCAACGGTCCCTGCGGCGGACGATAGGGAACCAGGGCGCCCTCCGCCGATGGCGGCTCCACCAACACGGCGGCCTCCCTCGCGGACGGCGACAGGAGAGAGCTCTCGGCAAAAGCACCCGCGTGGTCCGCGGAATATGGCACGAACGCCGTGGCCACTCCGGCCGACGAAAAGATGGGCCCCAGCACCGCCACTATCACCGTCTGCGACGAAGACACCCCGGGGATGCTCCTTCTCCTCGACACTTGGTGAGCAAAACCGCCAGCGAAGGATGCTCAGTCCACTCCACCGGCTTAGCCATTGACTGAAAACTGATCGAAACCGTGCATCGCAGAAACAAGAAAGCAAGTCACTAAAAGGCTGCCTTTCTAAAACACCAAAACGAGCGCGGCACTTACGTTCTCGCCGCAATATTTGTCGGGACGGTCTCAGCCGGTGATAAAGGGGGCAAACTCGTCGCGGCAGCCATTACCACAGGCGGCGACGGCCCATCAGCCCCTCCACGTCTTGGAGAAAGGCGCAATCGTCATCCTGAGTGACATCGCCGGCGGCCCTCAGCACATCCGAGTCCTCGTCCTCGAGCCATTTCGCCAACTCATGCTCCGCCTTGTCGCGGGCGCGCTTGGGGGCCCCGGGTCCGTTCACCCCACATAGGGACGTATCCGGACCAGAATCCTCGCCTCCAAGTGACTCCAGCTCCTCTTCCTCCTCCTCCCCATCAGATCTGGACTCCGGATATTTCAGAGGCTGAGCGTCCACCAGGTCCTGAGCCTCCGCGGCGTCCATCCCCTCGCGGATAAGCTTGGCCACCTCCTTTTCAAGTTAGGGGGCGACCCCGACCAGAAAGGGGACGGACCACTAATGGGGCGGTGGCCTTCCCCCGTGATCATACTATCAAGCCACCTCCACAGCCCACTGCCGGGGTCCTGCAACTCCTCTCACGGCTCGATGTGCTCGTAGTCCCACATCTTCTCTCGCAACGCAGAAAGAACGCGCACTTTGCGGAGGAAGATAGTGGCGAAGACACGGGCGCCATCCAGACCACGGGCCACCAAACCTTTCAGCACCTCCTCGCTCACCTCCACATGATTCTTCTATCTCCGGGAGGCCCCCCATGTCCAGCTCTCCTGCTTCTCCGGGGCGTTCCTGGTAAACACCGGGAATGCCTCCTCTCTGCTAGAGGGATTCCGGATGTAGAACCACTCATCATGCCTCCCCCGATTGTTATCTACGGGGGTGTACTGGCGATATGAGGCCTTCCCAGGTTTCCGCTGCAAGCCGAAGCCGCCCACAGGCGCAATCGCCGCCTCCGAACGCGACGCCCTAGCATCACACCTCAACGTAACTGGGCGACCGACGAACATCTCCAAGAACAGATCCACATGTGGATCTATACCAAGGAAGGCCTTGCACACCGTCACGAAGCCCGTAATGTGCAACATCCCGATGGGGTTAAGGTGAGGCATCCCGATTCTCCACTCCTCCAGCACGCCCAGCAGGAAGGGGTGGGCGGGGTGGCAGAGACCCCGCGCGTAGAAGATGCAGAAGGTGACCACCTCATCGGTCTTTGATGGGGACTAACCTCCCCTGATGGCGACGCCCTCAAATGAGCCACATCCCTAGGGGGAATTGCCCCTTCCACGGCCAACCTCTCGAGTTGGGTCTCGGTCAGGGAAGACGGCCTCCACAACGACATCCTAACACCGGAGCTCCGACGGAACCACGGGAAGAGGAGCGAAGGCAAAGGCGGCGATGAGCAGGAGCGGAAAAGGAAGAGAGCACTAAAGGCGGTGGAGGAAAGGAGACGAAGCCGAACAAAGAGGAAGGTAAAAAACCCTCCACTCCGCGTGTTAAAGGGTCAGAGGGTCTGGCCTAGTCGGCCCCGCCAACCAGCGAGGGACCCGGACCGGTGCGACATCGAACGCGCCCCCACCGGGCGGCGGGGGGCGGGGGGGGGGGGCGGACCCTGTGGGCCTGTCACTCGTCACGCACCACCAAAAAACTGACCGTTCCCGACCGACCCCGCGGGACTGCAAAACCCGAGGGGCCCGGGCGAGAGGCCGAGGACACTCTCAAGAGAACCCGCGGGGTGTCCTCTGGAACTTTTGCCGCCTCTGTCCACCGGGGCCCGTTCCACCAAGAGGCCTGCAACACTGGGGAGCGCAAGAGGCTGCGGCGCGGGAAGACTCCGAAGCCGACGCGAGGTAAGGCGCTCCGAGAGTGCCACCTTCTGCTTGCAGCACCAAGCCCTCGCTCGGGCTAGTGCCGCGGAATACCAAGGGAGCCACAAGGGAGATATGGTCGCTTACCACGCCCCTTGGAAAGGGAACCGGTGGTCGGGCTCACCTAATCTCGCCTCATGGCGCCCCGGTTCCTCAGCACCGGCACGCGACTTGTGGAAGGAGCATGATAGCAGGTGCGTGTCTAAGGAGGATCCCCCGCCGTTCGCAAGCATTCTTCTAGTACCAGAAAAACAAGCCATGCCCACTCTCATCTGGAGGACGAGTGTGGGGTGTGAGGAAGAGAACTACCAAAGGGATTTCCATGACCCGTCCACTTGTGTGGAACTATGTATCCACAATACCCCTATTTATAGGCAAACATGGGCACTAACGGCCCCAGCAGTCAGTGGGCCGGCCAAACGAGGCACACCAAAGCTCTCACCTAACTGAACCCCCTCTTAAATGCCAACGGAACGACGCCAGCATGCCGAGCAACCACCGCACCACTCGGGGCATGATCGCCGCACGACCCACCAATTGGAGGCGGCCCCGAGCGGGGGGAAACGAGGCGTCCATGGTACAGCAATAAGACGTGGTGACCGGCCTCGAAATTCCACGACGCCAGTGCTCCAGTCGACCATCAAGACGGGACAGACCCCATCACGCCATCACTGGCGCATGTCGAAAGCTGAGGGCGCAGGCAATTAGATGGGATGCCCCGATCAGGGGTCATCAAGGCCAAGTCCAGCGGCTCCACGATTATTTAAAATCGCAGAGCCGCTCGGTGGCCTCTGACGGGGAGTAAACCCGGGATTCCTGACAGGCCCGACTTGTGGGAAGCAAGGCCCGAAAAACTTACTAGGCCGAGAATGGGGCGGCCCACTAACCGGCGCGGGAGCAGCCTTCGCCTCTAAGGCAACGAGGCCGGGAGCCCGACCTCCCGGGACACGTGGCGACCCCCCGACCTAGCACCCCGGGTCACAGCCATGCCGGCGACCCGGGACGTGCGCTCCAAGGATGCCACGCCTCCTGACAGGTGTGCCAGCCAAGATAGACCTTGGGCAAGCTCCAGGACGCCAGCTCCCCTTATCTTGCGATGGGGGCTCAGACAGCTGGACTCCCTGACAAGGGGACAGCACCGCTCGTGTGGGCCCTGTGACACAACGGGAGGGGGCGTCTACAGATGCTGCCTCCCCCCTGTAATGATGATTGCCTCTGTGCACCATCTGATTACTCCAGCGAGCGTGAACGGATGCCCCCGGCAAACCTCGGTAAGACATCCCTCACCGGGCATGCCGTCCGGTGACAGGAGCTACGTAAGATGTCCCCGCGGACAAGGGACGTAGGCTCCGGCGGACAAGACCGGAGGTGACCCCCGAGTGACCACCCAAGTGATGGCGCCGCCCCGACTGAGCCGGGATGGGACAACATCGGGGTAACACGTTGTCCGAGAAGATCGCCAGGATCATCCCTTGCCTAGAAGATCGCCAGGATCAAGCCTGCCCACTCCCGACCGACCGAGTGGGCCCCGACGACTGACAAGGACGAATCGCACCCCGACGGTGCCAAGACACAGCGCTAGATATCTGTAATGGGGGCCCGACCTTGGACTATAAAAGGGAAAGCCCCTCACATAGGAAAGGGTTGGACACCTGGTAGTTCGACACTGGTTGACCAGCTTGTAAGCTCCCCTCTGTAATTTGAGCACTCGGGCTCGAGAGCAATAGAGCAAGAACACCACCACCCATACTGGACGTAGGGCACTTTCGGCCCGATCCAGTCTAAATCCTCGAGTCTTTGCGTGCTAGACCATATCCGATCAAGCGCACAACAAACGAACAATAGAGTAGTTTAGTAGTCGCCCATTTCGCGCAGCGACAATGAGCTTAGGGTCTAATTGTGTGGATGGAGAGCGTTTGTTTTGAGAAATTCTGACGAGACTTTGTGGCACGAACTCTTGCATTAATTGCACTAGGTTGGCCCATTTTGCACCGAATTTCGTGCAGTAGCAAAACAGTCCCATATGCACCAAAACAGAATTAAACACACCAAAACATGACTTCAAGGTCCAATGGTTTGGATCGGGAGCGTTCGTTGCGAGAAATTGCAACAAGGCATCATGGCCCGAACTTTTGCATTAATTGCACTAGTATGACCCGTTTTGCTTCGAGTTTTGTGTAGTAGCGAAACAGTCCCAAATGCACCCAAACGGAAAGAATCGCACCAAAAAATGAGTTTAGGGTCCAATGGTGTGGATTGGGAGCATTCGTTAAGAAAAATTCTAACAAGACATCCTGGCACAAACTTTTGCATTAATTGCACTAAGTTGGACCATTTCGCACCGAGTTTCGTGAAGTAGCAAAAAGGTCTCATATGCACCCAAACAGAAACAAACACACCAAAACATGAGTTTAGGGACCAATGGTGCGGATCGGGAGCGCTCTTTGTGAAAAATTCCGACAATGTGGCACGAACTATTCCATTAATTGCACCAGTGTGACCTATTTTGTTTCAAGTTTTGTGTAGTAGCGAAACAGTTCCCAATGCACCCAAACGGAAAGAAACACATGAAAACATGAGCTTAGGGCCCAATTGTGTGGATCGGGAGCCTAAGTTTCGAGAAATTCCGACAAGACATCGTGGCACGAACTTTTGCATTAATTGCACCAGTCTGGCGTGTTTTGCACCAAGTTTTGTGCAGTAGCGAAACGGTCCCAAATGCACCCAACCAGAAAAGAAACGCACCAAAACAAGAGTTTAGGGTCCAATGGTGTGGATTGGGAGCGCTCTTTGTGAAAAATTCCGACAAGACATCGTGGCACGAACTTTTGCATTAGTTGCACCAATCTGGCGCGTTTTGCACCAAGTTTCGTGCAGTAGCGAAACGGTCCCAAAAGCACCCAAACGGAAAGAATCGCACCAAAACATGAGTTTAGGGTCCAATGGTGTGGATCGGGAGCGCTCTTTGTGAAAAATTCCGACAAGACATCGTGGCACGAACTTTTCCATTAGTTGCACCAATCTGGCGTGTTTTGCACCAAGTTTCTTGCAGTAGCGAAACGGTCCCAAATGCACCCAAACGGAAAGAATCGCACCAAAACATGAGTTTAGGGTCCAATGGTGTGGATCGGGTGCGTTCATTAAGAATAAGTCTAACAAGACATGCTGGCACAAACTTTTGCATCAATTGCACCAGATTGGCCTGGTTTGCTTTGAGTTTTGTGTGGTAGTGAAACGGTCCCGAATGCACCCAAACGGAATGAAACATATGAAAACATGAGGTTAGGGTCCAATTGTGTGGATCAAGAGATCAAGTGCGCTCGTTTTGAGAAATTTTGACGAGACTTATTGGCACGAACTTTTTGCATTAATTGCACTATGTTGGACCATTTCGCACCGAGTTTCGTGAAGTAGCAAAAAGGTCTCATAGGCACCCAAACGGAAACAAACACACCAAAACATGAGTTTAGGGTCCAATGGTGCGGATCGGGAGCGTTCGTTGCGTGAAATTGTAACAATACATCGTGGCACGAACTTTTCCATTAATTGCACCAGTGTGACATGTTTTGTTTCGAGTTTTGTGTAGTAGCGAAACGGTCCCAAATGCACCCAAACGGAAAGAAACGCATGAAAACATGAGCTTAGGGTCCAATTGTGTGGATCGGGGGCATTCGTTAAGAATAACTCTAACAAGACATCCTGGCACAAACTTTTGCATTAATTGCACCAGTTTGGCCCGTTTTGCTTCAAGTTTTGTGTGGTAGCGAAGCGGTCCCGAATGCACCCAAACGGAAAGAAATACATGAAAATATGAGCTTAGGGCCCAATTGTGTGGATTGGGAGCGTAAGTTTCAAGAAATTCTGACGAGACTTTGTGGCATGAATTTTTGCATTAATTGCACCCGGTTGGCCAATTTTACACCGAGTTTCGTGCAGTAGAGAAATGGTCCCAAATGCACCCAAAGGGAAAGAAACACATCAAAACATGAGTTTGGGGTCCAATGGTGTGGATTGGGAGCATTCGTTGCGAAAAAATCTAACGCGACATCATGGCATGAACTTTTGCATTAATTGCTCTAGTTTGGCGCATTTTACACCAAGTTTCGTGCAGTAGCGAAACGGTCCCAAATGCACCCAAACAGAAAGAAACATACCAAAACATGAGTTTAGGGTCCAATGGTGTGGAATGGGAGCGTTCGTTGTGAAAAAATCTAACAAGACATTGTGGCACGAATTTTTGAATTAATTGCACCAGTTTGGCTCGTTTTGCAGCAAGTTTTGTGCAGTAGCGAAACGATCCCACATGCACCCAACCGGAAAGAAACGCACCAAAACATGAGTTTAAGGTCCAATGGTGTGGATCGGGAGCGTTTGTTGTGAAAAAATTCTTACAAGACATCGGGGCACGAACTTTTGCATTAATTGGACCAGTCTGGCGCGTTTTGCACCAAGTTTTGTGCAGTAGGGAAACGGTCCCAAATGCACCCAACCAGAAAAGAAACGCACTAAAACAAGAGTTTAGGGTCCAATGGTGTGGATCGGGAGCGCTCTTTGTGAAAAATTCCGACAAGACATCGTGGCATGAACTTTTGCATTAGTTGCACCAATCTGGCGCGTTTTGCACCAAGTTTCGTGCAGTAGTGAAACGGTCCCAAATGCACCCAAATGGAAAGAATCACACCAAAACATGAGTTTAGGGTCCAATGGTTTGGATCGGGAGCGTTCGTTAAGATTAACTCTAACAAGACATCCTGGCACAAACTTTTGCATTAATTGCACCAGATTGGCCTGTTTTGCTTCGAGTTTTGTGTGGTAGCGAGGCGGTCCCGAATGCACCCAAATGGGAAGAAACGTATGAAAACATGAGCTTAGGGTCCAATTGTGTGGATCAAGAGTGCTCGTTTTGAGAAATTCTGACGAGACTTAGTGGCACAAACTTTTGCATTAATTGCACTAAGTTGGACCATTTCGCACCGAGTTTCGTGAAGTAGCAAAAAGGTCTCATATGCACCCAAACAGAAACAAGCACACCAAAACATGAGTTTAGGGACCAATGGTGCGGATCGGGTGCGTTCGTTGCGTGAAATTGTAACAAGACATAGTGGCACGAACTATTCCATTAATTGCACCAGTATGACCTATTTTGTTTCAAGTTTTGTGTAGTAGCGAAACGGTTCCCAATGCACCCAAACGGAAAGAAACACATGAAAACATGAGCTTAGGGTCCAATTGTGTGGATCGGGAGCGTAAGTTTCGAGAAATTCTGACGAGACTTTGTGGCACGAACTTTTGCATTAATTGCAACAGGTTGGCCCATTTTGCACCGAGTTTCGTGCAGTTGCGAAACGGTCCCAAATACACCCAAATGGAAAGAAACACACCAAAACATGAGTTTAGGGTCCAATCGTGTGGATCGGGAGCGTTCTTTGCGAAAAATTCCGACAAGACATCGTGGCACGAACTTTTGCTTTAATTGCACCAGTCTGGCGCGTTTTGCACCAAGTTTTGTGCAGTAGCGAAACGGTCCCAAATGCACCCAACCAGAAAAGAAACGCACCAAAACAAGAGTTTAGGGTCCAATGGTGTGGATCGGGAGCACTCTTTGTGAAAAATTCCGACAAGACATCGTGGCACGAACTTTTCCATTAGTTGCACCAATTTGGCGCGTTTTGCATCAAGTTTCGTGCAGTAGCGAAACTTTCCCAAATGCACCCAAACGGAAAGAATCGCACCAAAACATGAGTTTAGGATCCAATGGTGTGGATCGGGAGCGTTCGTTAAGAATAAGTCTAACAAGACATCCTGGCACAAACTTTTGCATTAATTGCACCAGATTGGCCTGTTTTGCTTTGAGTTTTGTGTGGTAGTGAAGCGGTCCCGAACGCACCCAAACGGAATGAAACGTATGAAAACATGAGGTTAGGGTCCAATTGTGTGGATCAAGGGATCAAGAGCGCTCGTTTTGAGAAATTTTGACGAAACTTAGTGGCACGAACTTTTGCATTAATTGCACTATGTTGGACCATTTCGCACCGAGTTTCGTGAAGTAGCAAAAAGGTCTCATAGGCACCCAAACGGAAACAAACACACCAAAACATGAGTTTAGGGTCCAATGGTGCGGATCGGGAGCGTTCGTTGCGTGAAATTGTAACAATACATCGTGGCACGAACTTTTCCATTAATTGCACCAGTGTGACATGTTTTGTTTCGAGTTTTGTGTAGTAGTGAAACGGTCCCAAATGCACCCAAACGGAAAGAAACGCATGAAAACATGAGCTTAGGGTCCAATTGTGTGGATCGGGGGCATTCGTTAAGAATAACTCTAACAAGACATCCTGGCACAAACTTTTGCATTAATTGCACCAGTTTGGCCCGTTTTGCTTCAAGTTTTGTGTGGTAGCGAAGCGGTCCCGAATGCACCCAAACGGAAAGAAATGCATTAAAATATGAGCTTAGGGCCCAATTGTGTGGATTGGGAGTGTAGGTTTCGAGAAATTCTGACGAGACTTTGTGGTATGAATTTTTGCATTAATTGCACCCGGTTGGCCAATTTTGTACCGAGTTTCGTGCAGTAGAGAAATGGTCCCAAATGCACTCAAAGGGAAAGAAACACATCAAAACGTGAGTTTGGGGTCCAATGGTGTGGATCGGGAGCATTCGTTGCGAAGAAATCTAACGCGACATCATGGCATGAACTTTTGCATTAATTGCTCTAGTTTGGCGCATTTTACACCAAGTTTCGTGCAGTAGCGAAATGGTCCCAAATGCACCCAAACAGAAAGAAACATACCAAAACATGAGTTTAGGGTCCAATGGTGTGGAACGGGAGCGTTCGTTGTGAAAAAATCTAACAAGACATCGTGGCACGAATTTTTGCATTAATTAAACCAGTTTGGCTCGTTTTGCAGCAAGTTTTGTGCAGTAGCGAAACGATCCCACATGCACCCAACCGGAAAGAAACACACCAAAACATGAGTTTAATGTCCAATGGTGTGGATCGGGAGCGTTTGTTGTAAAAAAATTCTTACAAGACATCGTGGCACGAACTTTTGCATTAATTGCACCAGTCTGGCGCGTTTTGCACCAAGTTTTGTGCAGTAGGGAAACGGTCCCAAATGCACCCAACCAGAAAAGAAACGCACCAAAACAAGAGTTTAGGGTCCAATGGTGTGGATCGGGAGCGCCCTTTGTGAAAAATTCCGACAAGACATCGCGGCATGAACTTTTGCATTAGTTGCACCAATCTGGCGCATTTTGCACCAAGTTTCGTGCAGTAGTGAAACGGTCCCAAATGCACCCAAATGGAAAGAATCATACAGAAACATGAGTTTAGGGTCCAATGTTTTGGATCGGGAGCGTTCGTTGAGAATAACTCTAACAAGACATCCTGGCATAAACTTTTGCATTAATTGCACCAGATTGGCCTGTTTTGCTTCGAGTTTTGTGTGGTAGCGAAGTGGTCCTGAATGCACCCAAACGGGAAGAAACGTATGAAAACATGAGCTTAGGGTCCAATTGTGTGGATCAAGAGCGCTCGTTTTGAGAAATTCTGACGAGACTTAGTGGCACGAACTTTTGCATTAATTTTGCACTAAGTTGGACCATTTCGCACCGAGTTTCGTGAAGTAGCAAAAAGGTCTCATATTCACCCAAACGGAAACAAACACACCAAAACATGAGTTTAGGGACCAATGGTGCGGATCGGGAGCGTTCGTTGTGTGAAATTGTAACAAGACATAGTGGCACGAACTATTCCATTAATTGCACCAGTGTGACCTATTTTGTTTCGAGTTTTGTGTAGTAGCGAAACGGTTCCCAATGCACCCAAATGGAAAGAAACACATGAAAACATGAGCTTAGGGTCCAATTGTGTGGATCGGGAGCGTAATTTTCGAGAAATTCTGATGAGACTTTGTGGCACGAACTTCTGCATTAATTGCAACAGGTTGGCCCATTTTGCACCGAGTTTCGTGCAGTAGCGAAACGGTCCCAAATGCACCCAAATGGAAAGAAACACACCAAACATGAGTTTAGGGTCCAATCGTGTGGATCGGGAGCGTTCTTTGCGAAAAATTCCGACAAGACATCGTGGCACGAACTTTTGCATTAATTGCACCAGTCTGGCGCGTTTTGCACCAAGTTTTGTGCAGTAGCGAAACGGTCCCAAATGCACCCAACCAGAAAAGAAACACACCAAAACAAGAGTTTAGGGTCCAATGGTGTGGATTGGGAGCGCTCTTTGTGAAAAATTTCGACAAGACATCGTGGCACGAACTTTTGCATTGGTTGCACCAATCTGGCGCGTTTTGCACCAAGTTTCGTGCAGTAGCGAAACGGTCCCAAATGCACCCAAACGGAAAGAATCACACCAAAACATGAGTTTAGGGTCCAATGGTGTGGATCGGGAGCGTTCGTTAAGAATAAGTCTAACAAGACATCCTGGCACAAACTTTTGCATTAATTGCACTAGGTTGGACCATTTCGCACCGAGTTTCGTGAAGTAGCAAAAAGGTCTCATAGGCACCAAACGGAAACAAACATACCAAAACATGAGTTTAGGGTCCAATGGTGCGGATCGGGAGCGTTCGTTGCGTGAAATTGTAACAATACATCATGGCACGAACTTTTCCATTAATTGCACCAGTGTGACCTGTTTTGTTTCGAGTTTTGTGTAGTAGCGAAACGGTCCCAAATGCACCCAAACGGAAAGAAACGCATGAAAACATGAGCTTAGGGTCCAATTGTGTGGATCGGGGGCGTTCGTTAAGAATAACTCTAACAAGACTTCCAGGCACAAACTTTTGCATTAATTGCACCAGTTTGGTCCGTTTTGCTTCAAGTTTTGTGTGGTAGCGAAGCGGTACCGAATGCACCCAAACGGAAAGAAATGCATGAAAATATGAGCTTAGGGTCCAATTGTGTGGATTGGGAGCGTAAGTTTCGAGAAATTCTGATGAGACTTTGTGGCATGAATTTTTAGATTAACTGCACCCGGTTGGCCAATTTTGCACCGAGTTTCGTGCAGTAGAGAAATGGTCCCAAATGCACCCAAAGGGAAAGAAACGCATCAAAACATGAGTTTGGGGTCCAATGGTGTGGATCGGGAGAATTCGTTGCGAAAAATTCTAACACGACATCATGGCATGAACTTTTGCATTAATTGCTCTAGTTTGGCGCATTTTACACCAAGTTTCGTGCAGTAGCGAAACGGTCCCAAATGCACCCAAACAGAAAGAAACATACCAAAACATGAGTTTAGGGTCCAATGGTGTGGAACGGGAGCGTTCGTTGTGAAAAAATCTAACAAGACATCGTGGCACGAATTTTTGCATTAATTAAACCAGTTTGGCTCGTTTTGCAGCAAGTTTTGTGCTGTAGTGAAACGGTCCCAAATGCACCCAACCAGAAAAGAAACGCACCAAAACAAGAGTTTAGGGTCCAATGGTGTGGATCGGGAGCGCTCTTTGTGAAAAATTCCGACAAGACATCGTGGCACGAACTTTTCCATTAGGTGCACCAGTCTGGCGCATTTTGCACCAAGTTTCGTGCAGTAGCGAAACGCTCCCAAATGCACCCAAACGGAAAGAATCTTACCAAAACATGAGTTTAGGGTCCAATGGTGTGGATCGGGAGCGTTCGTTAAGAATAACTCTAACAAGACATCCTGGCACAAACTTTTGCATTAATTGCACCAAATTGGCATGTTTGTCTTCGAGTTTTGTGTGGTAGCGAAGCGGTCCCGAATGCACCCAAACGGAAAGAAACGTATGAAAACATGAGCTTAGGGTCCAATTGTGTGGATCAAGAGCTCTCGTTTTGAGAAATTCTGACGAGACTTAGTGGCACGAACTTTGCATTAATTAAACCAGTTTGGACCATTTCGCATCGAGTTTCGTGTAGCAGCGAAACAGTCCCAAATGCACCCAACAGGAAAAGAAACGGACCAAAACTTGAGTTTACGGTCCAATGGTGTGGATCGGGAGCGTTCATTGTGAAAAAATCCGACAAGACATCGTGGCATGAACTTTTGCATTAATTGCTCTAGTTTGGCGCATTTTACACCAAGTTTCGTGCAGTAGCGAAACGGTCCCAAATGCACCCAAACGGAAAGAAACATACCAAAACATGAGTTAGGGTCCAATGGTGTGGAACGGGAGTGTTCGTTGTGAAAAAATCTAACAAGACATCGTGGCACGAACTTTTGCATTAATTGCACCAGTCTGGCGCGTTTTGCACCAAGTTTTGTGTAGTAGGGAAATGGTCCCAAATGCACCCAACCAGAAAAGAAACGCACCAAAACAAGAGTTTAGGGTCCAATGGTGTGGATCGGGAGCGCTCTTTGTGAAAAATTCTGACAAGACATCGTGGCATGAACTTTCGCATTAGTTGCACCAATCTGGCGCGTTTTGCACCAAGTTTCGTGCAGTAGTGAAACGGTCCCAAATGCACCCAAATGGAAAGAATCACACCAAAACATGAGTTTAGGGTCCAATGGTTTGGATCGGGAGCGTTCGTTAAGAATAACTCTAACAAGACATCCTGGCACAAACTTTTGCATTAATTGCACCAGATTGGCCTGTTTTGCTTCGAGTTTTGTGTGGTAGCGAAGCGGTCCTGAATGCACTCAAACGGGAAGAAACGTATGAAAACATGAGCTTAGGGTCCAATTGTGTGGATCAAGAGCGCTCGTTTTCAGAAATTCTGACGAGACTTAGTGGCACAAACTTTTGCATTAATTGCACTAAGTTGGACCATTTTGCACCGAGTTTCGTGAAGTAGCAAAAAGGTCTCATATGCACCCAAATGGAAACAAACACTCCAAAACATGAGTTTAGGGACCTATGGTGCGGATCGGGAGCGTTCGTTGCGTGAAATTGTAACAAGACATAGTGGCACGAACTATTCCATTAATTGCACCAGTGTGACCTATTTTGTTTCGAGTTTTGTGTAGTAGCGAAACGATTCCCAATGCACCCAAATGGAAAGAAACACATGAAAACATGAGCTTAGGGTCCAATTGTGTGGATCTGGAGCGTAATTTTCGAGAAATTCTGACGAGACTTTGTGGCACGAACTTCTGCATTAATTGCAATAGGTTGGCCCATTTGCACCGAGTTTCGTGCAGTAGCGAAACAGTCCCAAATGCACCCAAATGGAAAGAAAACACACCAAAACATGAGTTTAGGGTCCAAATGTGTGGATCGGGAGCGTTCTTTGCGAAAAATTCTGACAAGACATCGTGGCACGAACTTTTGCATTAATTGCACCAGTCTGGCGCGTTTTGCACCAAGTTTTGTGCAGTACCGAAACGGTCCTAAATGCACCCAACCAGAAAAGAAACACACCAAAACACGAGTTTAGGGTCCAATGGTGTGGATCGGGAGCGTTCGTTAAGAATAAGTCTAACATGACATCCTGGCACAAACTTTTGCATTAATTGCACCAGATTGGCCTGTTTTGCTTTGAGTTTTGTGTGGTAGCGAAGCGGTCCCGAATGCACCCAAACGGAATGAAATGTATGAAAACATGAAGTTAGGGTCCAATTGTGTGGATCAAGAGATCAAGAGCGCTCGTTTTGAGAAATTTTGACGAGACTTAGTGGCATGAACTTTTGCATTAATTGCACTAGGTTGGACCATTTCGCACTGAGTTTCGTGAAGTAGCAAAAAGGTCTCATAGGCACCCAAACGGAAACAAACATACCAAAACATGAGTTTAGGGTCCAATGGTGCGGATCAGGAGCGTTCGTTGCGTGAAATTGTAACAATACATCGTGGCACGAACTTTTCCATTAATTGCACCAGTGTGACCTATTTTGTTTCGAGTTTTTGTGTAGTAGCGAAACGGTCCCAAATGCACCCAAACGGAAAGAAACGCATGAA
This sequence comes from Panicum virgatum, assembly GCF_016808335.1. Taxonomy (NCBI): domain Eukaryota; kingdom Viridiplantae; phylum Streptophyta; class Magnoliopsida; order Poales; family Poaceae; genus Panicum; species Panicum virgatum. Next base: position 23,979,871 of record NC_053145.1, on the reverse strand, counting down.
AACATGAGCTTAGGGTCCAATTGTGTGGATCGGGGGCGTTCGTTAAGAATAACTCTAACAAGACATCCTGGCACAAACTTTTGCATTAATAGCACCAGTTTGGCCCGTTTTGCTTCGAGTTTTGTGTGGTAGCGAAGTGGTCCCGAATGCACCCAAACGGAAAGAAATGCATGAAAATATGAGCTTAGGGTCCAATTGTGTGGATTGGGAGCATAAGTTTCGAGAAATTCTGACGAGGACTTTGTGGCATGAATTTTTTGCATTAATTGCACCCAGTTGGCCAATTTTGCACCGAGTTACGTGCACTAGAGAAATGGTCCCAAATGCACCCAAAGGGAAAGAAATGCATCAAAACATGAGTTTGGGGTCCAATGGTGTGGATCGGGAGCATTCGTTGCAAAAAATTCTAACGCGACATCATGGCATGAACTTTTGCATTAATTGCTCTAGTTTGGCGCATTTTACACCAAGTTTCGTGCAGTAGCGAAACGGTCCCAAATGCACCCAAACGGAAAGAAACATACCAAAACATGAGTTTAGGGTCCAATGGTGTGGAACGGGAGCGTTCGTTGTGAAAAAATCTAACAAGACATCGTGGCACAAATTTTTGCATTAATTAAACCAGTTTGGCTCGTTTTGCAGCAAGTTTTGTGCAGTAGCGAAACGATCCCACATGCACCCAACCGGAAAGAAACGCACCAAAACATGAGTTTAAGGTCCAATGGTGTGGATCGGGAGCATTTGTTGTGAAAAAATTCTTACAAGACATCGTGGCACGAACTTTTGCATTAATTGCACCAGTCTGGCGCATTTTGCACCAAGTTTTGTGCGGTAGGGAAACGGTCCCAAATGCACCCAACCAGAAAAGAAACGCACCAAAACATGAGTTTAGGGTCCAATGGTGTGGATCAGGAGCGCTCTTTGTGATAAATTCCGACAAGACATCATGGCATGAACTTTTGCATTAGTGGCACCAATCTGGCGCGTTTTGCACCAAGTTTCGTGCAGTAGTGAAACGGTCCCAAATGCACCCAAATGGAAAGAATCACACCAAAACATGAGTTTAGGGTCCAATGGTTTGGATCGGGAGCGTTCGTTAAGAATAACTCTAACAAGACATCCTGGCACAAACTTTTGCATTAATTGCACCAGATTGGCCTGTTTTGCTTCGAGTTTTGTGTGGTGGCGAAGCGGTCCTGAATGCACCCAAACGGGAAGAAACGTATGAAAACATGAGCTTAGGGTCCAATTGTGTGGATCAACAGCGCTCATTTTGAGAAATTCTGACGAGACTTAGTGGCACGAACTTTTGCATTAATTGCACTAAGTTGGACCATTTCGCACCGAGTTTCGTGAAGTAGCAAAAAGGTCTCATATGCACCCAAATGGAAACAAACACACCAAAACATGAGTTTAGGGACCAATGGTTCGGATCGGGAGCGTTCGTTGCGTGAAATTGTGACAAGACATAGTGGCACGAACTATTCCATTAATTGCACTAGTGTGACCTATTTTGTTTCGAGTTTTGTGTAGTAGCGAAACGGTTCCCAATGCACCCAAATGGAAAGAAACACATGAAAACATGAGCTTAGGGTCCAATTGTGTGGATCGGGAGCGTAATTTTCGAGAAATTCTGACGATACATTGTCACACGAACTTCTGCATTAATTGGAACAGGTTGGCCCATTTTGCACCGAGTTTCGTGCAGTAGCGAAACGGTGTGCCAAATGCACCCAAATGGAAAGAAACACACCAAAACATGGTTTAGGGTCCAATCGTGTGGATCGGGAGCGTTCTTGTACACCCCGGTTTATAAAAGAACATAAATCCGAGCAATCATATACGTGCCAAGGATCAAGTCACACGTATATACAACAGAATGAACAGTATATCATAGCACATATCATGTAAAAAGACATAATAAATCGAAATACGAATGTTATTTATTACATAAATGACAAAATGTCTGATACAGCGGAAAGCGAAGTACAAAATACGATAAGACTCTCCGAAGCTGAAGGTGGGCGCCACAGGGACGTCGACTGGGAGACGAACACCTAGAAGTCCTCGTAGTCCTGGTAGCGCTGAACGAACTCCCTCGTGTCGGCAGGAACTGAGCAGCAGTAGCGTAGCCAAGAGGATAAAGTAGAGAAGAGGCAAGAGTGAGTTCACAACTTGTACTCAACAAGTATAACACAAACTATGAGGCTCTAAGGTTGGCTGACTCGACTGCATTAGCTTTTAAGTCTTGGCAAAATTTTATTAAAGCTATTTACTACGAGTTGATGAATTACTATTAACCCAGTTACATAGTAATTAATCAGAATTAATTATGTAACTACTGAGGACCAAACCGAAAACCAAGCCACGAAGGTAACCCCGAGAGGCACCTCCCTCGTCAGAAGGAGACAACCCCACTAATCAAAAGGAGGATCTGGGCCGCTCATAACCGTGAGCACGGCTAGTATACCAGTTTTACACTCTGCAGAGGTTGCACATCTTTACCCACAAGTCGTAAGCTACGCCAGTTGTTCATCACACTTCCTTAGGTGAGATGACTAGCAAACTCACTACGAGGCCGTTACAAAGGACACGTTGGTAAGGTGCAACCGCTAAGGATTCAGTCAATGCAACGATGGTGTCCACCTCGAGGGGGTACAAGACACACAGACCAGCCTCGTAGCCTGACCACCATTGAAGCTCGGCTCCCCTCTTGCCCCGCAGGTAAGTTACTCCCGAACCAAAATGACCTAATTAGTAAGCCAAGACCGTCCCATTCCAGTCTTGTGGTAGCGCTGTTGTCCCAGGTTGTCGCTCTATGAACCGGTCCTTATGGAGAGTGGCCAACCCAGCAGTAAGCACCGTGCTGGCCCCCTAAACCATGTTTCTAACAAACCAATTTTAACGAGACGTGAACCACTCAAGCCACACAGAGGGTCACTCTCAGAATTATGTTGCATATACCATTAATCAAATTAATTAAATAGGACCATTATGTGTTATAGCGCGCACCTAGCACAACTAACCAAAATGCAACCCAAAGGATATATAAAGGATATAAAGTGGCTAGGAAAGTCCTTATGGGCATACAGTATTAAATGCAGTATGAAATTGTATTTAAAGATGATAGGTTGTTCATGTTATACTTGCCTTCCTCGTACTGCTCCGGCTGCTGCTCAAACTGCTCCGAAGACGGCTGCTCCGGGTACTGGTACTGGGGCTCCTCAGATGGATCAATGTCTACTCACGAACACATGGCCAAAACAAAGCACAATAATAAGCATACAAGCAAACACTAACAAAAACTAAGAAACAATACATCAATACATAAAAACAGCACACTAAACTAGTCTAAAACTATTCTATAATCTACGCATTACAACGATCGCGTGGACATAAGAACGCTTAAAACGGAGCTAAAACACATTTTCTAGCCTAAAAACAAGATCTAGGGGGCTTATCTGCGAGAAAAACTAAGGTTCCAGGGGGTTTTTCTGCAAAACTGAGGGCCTAAATGTATTAAACTAAAGCTTCAGGGTCTAACTCGCAAAAACTTCAAGCCTGGACTGCGGGTACTATTTTAAAAGAAACTCAGGGGCTAAAGTGTTAAAAACCAGGGACCTAACTGGAATAAGTTTTGAATAGAGTAGGACGGGCGGGTTGATAATAGAAAACCTCAGGGTCTCTTTAACAAAAGTTCCAGGGCAAACCGGTACGCAGGGAATTCGGGCCGCTGGATCCAGATCTAACGGTCCAGATCAGATCAAAACAGGTTCTAATCGTGGGCGTTGGCCTCTAATCTAACGGCCCGAGTGAAAGGGGCGGGGTAACGGCGGCGGAAGGCGCTGGAGTTGGAGTTCCCGCGGCGGCGCGTGGGGAAAGCTCGCCGGAGAAGGTCAATTCGGTGATCCCAGGCTCGGTTTGGACCGTGGTTTGGCCGTGGCGCATGTGCGCGACATGGGTGACGCGCTGGTGGCCTTGGCGGGGCTAGAGGAGGTCAGTGGCGGCGCTGGAGCTGCGGCGGCGGTTCGGCGCGGCGAAACGCGCCGGCGAAGCGGCGTTCTGCGGAATTCCGGGGCTATGGCCTAATTGGAGTAGCCGCAAAACGGAGGCGTGGGACTCTGGGGTGCTCACCGAGGGGTTGTAGTGGGCGGAGAGGTGATGTAGCGGCGCCGTCGATGGGGTCCCGCGGGCGGTGTGTGGCGGAGGGTTGGTCACGAGGTTGATGCAGGGACCCGGAGCGGAGTGCAGTGGGCCCGGGGAAACTCTAGAGGTCGAGGGTCGAGGCAGAGCCGGAGCGCTTGTCTTGGACGGGGCCCTGGTGCGGTGGAGTAGTGACGGCGCCGCGGCTCAGCACGGCGGCGAGAGCGGCGGGCGGTGGCTACGCGGAAGCGTCGGCTAGGGGTTCGGGGCGGGCGAGCTGCGGGGGCGAGATGGGGGGCGCAGAGGGTCTCGGGCGTGTTTAATAAAGAGGGGGGGGGGCCGAGATCCAGGGCGGCGTGCCCAGCGTGATCCCAGCAGGGATAGCGGCCGCAATTCTCGTCCGCGCGGAGGCGGGTCGCGCAAACGGCCTTGCGCGGACCCAGGTTCTGGTGGCGAAGTTTCTAGAAGGAGGGGGACGCTCGGAAGGGGCTGCAGTGGACCCTGCGGTGGCGGGGTGGCCCACGGGCAGGCGAGGGAGCGGCGGAGCAGAGGAGCTCGGGTGGACGGTGCGCGTGCGGAGAGGCGGGGAAGATAGAGCTGACGAGGGGGGGCCGGGCGTTACGGGGCGGGTCGCGCGGTGGGCGGAGCGGGTGCGGGAGGGAGTGGGCCGAGCGGTGGAGGGTGGGCGAGCTGGGCCAGGGGCACGGGTTTTGGGCCGCGGGCTGAGGAAAAAGAGAGGGAGAGGGCTGGGCCGGGTTGGGTTTGGGTTGGGTCTGGTTTTCCTTTTCTATTCTATTTCTTTCCTCTTTTTCTATTTCCTATTCCTTCTAACTCCTACACTCAAAACTCAAACTAAGTTGAATTCAAATAAATTTGGATTCAACAACCTTATGCACTCAAGCAAGTTAAAAGATCCAGCATGATGCAACAACCAAGATTAAACCTATGATAAAATTTTAATTACTTAAGGAACAAAATTGAATTAAATGTCATACTAAACACAATAAACCTTAGAAATTTAAATAAAGCCAATTAAATTTTATTAATTGCTGAAATTTAAATTAGGGTGTTACAGTTCTTTGCGAAAAATTCCGACAAGACATCGTGGCACGAACTTTTGCATTAATTGCACCAGTTCTGGCGCATTTTGCACCAAGTTTTGTGCAGTAGCGAAACGGTCCCAAATGCACCCAACCAGAAAAGAAACGCACCAAAACAAGAGTTTAGGGTCCAATGGTGTGGATTGGGAGCGCTCTTTGTGAAAACTTTCGACAAGACATCGTGGCACGAACTTTTGCATTGGTTGCACCCAATCTGGCGTGTTTTGCACCAAGTTTCGTGCAGTAGCGAAACGGACCCAAATGCACCCAAACGGAAAGAATCACACCAAAACATGAGTTTAGGGTCCAATGGTGTGGATCGGGAGCGTTCATCAAGAATAAGTCTAACAAGACATCCTGGCACAAACTTTTGCATTAATTGCACCAGATTGGCCTGTTTTGCTTCGAGTTTTGTGTGGTAGCGAAGCGGTACCGAATGCACCCAAACGGAAAGAAACGTATGAAAACATGAGGTTAGGGTCCAATTGTGTGGATCAAGAGATCAAGAGCACTCGTTTTGAGAAATTTTGACGAGACTTAGTGGCACAAACTTTTGCATTAATTGCACTAGGTTGGACCATTTCGCACCGAGTTTCGTGAAGTAGCAAAAAGGTCTCATAGGCACCCAAACGGAAACAAACACACCAAAACATGAGTTTAGGGTCCAATGGTGCGGATTGGGAGCGTTCGTTGCGTGAAATTGTAACAATACATCGTGGCACGAACTTTTCCATTAATTGCACCAGTGTGACCTGTTTTTTTCGAGTTTTGTGTAGTAGCGAAACGGTCCCAAATGCACCCAAACGGAAAGAAATGCATGAAAATATGAGCTTAGGGTGCAATTGTGGATTGGGAGCGTAAGTTTCGAGAAATTCTGACGAGACTTTGTGGCATGAATTTTTGCATTAATTGCACCCGGTTGGCCAATTTTGCACCGAGTTTCGTGCCGTAGAGAAATGGTCCCAAATGCAGCCAAAGGGAAAAACTCATCAAACATGAGTTTGGGGTCCAATGGTGTGGATCGGAGCGTTCGTTGCGAAAAATTCTAACGTGACATCATGGCATGAACTTTTGCATTAATTGGTCTAGTTTGGCGCATTTTACACCAAGTTTCGTGCAGTAGCGAAACGGTTCCAAATGCACCCAAACGGAAAGAAACATACCAAAACATGAGTTTAGGGTCCAATGGTGTGGAACGGGAGCGTTCGTTGTGACAAAATCTAACAAGACATCGTGGCACGAATTTTTGCATTAATTATACCAGTTTGGCTCGTTTTGCAGCAAGTTTTGCAGTAGCGAAATGATCCCACATGCACCCAACCGGAAAGAAACGCACCAAAACATGAGTTTAAGGTCCAATGGTGTGGATCGGGAGCGTTTGTTGTAAAAAAATTCTTACAAGACATCGTGGCACGAACTTTTGCATTAATTGCACCAGTCTGGCGTTTTGCACCAAGTTTTGTGCAGTAGGGAAACGGTCCCAAATGCACCCAACCAGAAAAGAAACACACCAAAACAAGAGTTTAGGGTCCAATGGTGTGGATCGGAGCGCCCTTTGTGAAAAATTCCGACAAGACATCGTGGCATGAACTTTTGCATTAGTTGCACCAATCTGGCGCGTTTTGCACCAAGTTTCGTGCAGTAGTGAAACGGTCCCAAATGCACCCAAATGGAAAGAATCATACAGAAACATGAGTTTAGGGTCCAATGTTTTGGATCGGGAGCGTTCGTTGAGAATAACTCTAACAAGACATCCTGGCATAAACTTTTGCATTAATTGCACCAGATTGGCCTGTTTTGCTTCGAGTTTTGTGTGGTACCGAAGTGGTCCTGAATGCACCCAAACGGGAAGAAACGTATGAAAACATGAGCTTAGGGTCCAATTGTGTGGATCAAGAGCCCTCGTTTTGAGAAATTCTGACGAGACTTAGTGGCACGAACTTTTGCATTAATTTTGCACTAAGTTGGACCATTTCGCACCGAGTTTCGTGAAGTAGCAAAAAGGTCTCATATTCACCCAAACGGAAACAAACACACCAAAACATGAGTTTAGGGACCAATGGTGCGGATCGGGAGCGTTCGTTGTGTGAAATTGTAACAAGACATAGTGGCACGAACTATTCCATTAATTGCACCAGTGTGACCTATTTTGTTTCGAGTTTTGTGTAGTAGCGAAACGGTTCCCAATGCACCCAAATGGAAAGAAACACATGAAAACATGAGCTTAGGGTCCAATTGTGTGGATCGGGAGCGTAATTTTCGAGAAATTCTGATGAGACTTTGTGGCACGAACTTCTGCATTAATTGCAACAGGTTGGCCCATTTTGCACCGAGTTTCGTGCAGTAGCGAAACGGTCCCAAATGCACCCAAATGGAAAGAAACACACCAAAACATGAGTTTAGGGTCCAATCGTGTGGATCGGGAGCGTTCTTTGCGAAAAATTCCGACAACATCGTGGCACGAACTTTTGCATTAATTGCACCAGTCTGGCGCGTTTTGCACCAATTTTTGTGCAGTAGCGAAACGGTCCCAAATGCACCCAACCAGAAAGAAACACACCAAAACAAGAGTTTAGGGTCCAATGGTGTGGATTGGGAGCGCTCTTTGTGAAAAATTTCGACAAGACATCGTGGCACGAACTTTTGCATTGGTTGCACCAATCTGGCGCGTTTTGCACCAAGTTTCGTGCAGTAGCGAACGGTCCCAAATGCACCCAAACGGAAAGAATCACACCAAAACATGAGTTTAGGGTCCAATGGTGTGGATCGGGAGCGTTCGTTAAGAATAAGTCTAACAAGACATCCTGGCACAAACTTTTGCATTAATTGCACTAGGTTGGACCATTTCGCACCGAGTTTCGTGAAGTAGCAAAAAGGTCTCATAGGCACCAAACGGAAACACATACCAAAACATGAGTTTAGGGTCCAATGGTGCGGATCGGGAGCGTTCGTTGCGTGAAATTGTAACAATACATCATGGCACGAACTTTTCCATTAATTGCACCAGTGTGACCTGTTTTGTTTCGAGTTTGTGTAGTAGCGAAACGGTCCCAAATGCACCCAAACGGAAAGAAACGCATGAAAACATGAGCTTAGGGTCCAATTGTGTGGATCGGGGGCGTTCGTTAAGAATAACTCTAACAAGACTTCCAGGCACAAACTTTTGCATTAATTGCACTAGTTTGGTCCGTTTTGCTTCAAGTTTTGTGTGGTAGCGAAGCGGTACCGAATGCACCCAAACGGAAAGAAATGCATGAAAATATGAGCTTAGGGTCCAATTGTGTGGATTGGGAGCGTAAGTTTCGAGAAAATTCTGATGAGACTTTGTGGCATGAATTTTTAGATTAACTGCACCCGGTTGGCCAATTTAGCACCGAGTTTCGTGCAGTAGAGAAATGGTCCCAAATGCACCCAAAGGGAAAGAAACGCATCAAAACATGAGTTTGGGGTCCAATGGTGTGGATCGGGAGAATTCGTTGCGAAAAATTCTAACACGACATCATGGCATGAACTTTTGCATTAATTGCTCTAGTTTGGCGCATTTTACACCAAGTTTCGTGCAGTAGCGAAACGGTCCCAATGCACCCAAACAGAAAGAAACATACCAAAACATGAGTTTAGGGTCCAATGGTGTGGAACGGGAGCGTTCGTTGTGAAAAAATCTAACAAGACATCGTGGCACGAATTTTTGCATTAATTAAACCAGTTTGGCTCGTTTTGCAGCAAGTTTTTGTAGTGAAACGGTCCCAAATGCACCCAACCAGAAAAAACGCACCAAAACAAGAGTTTAGGGTCCAATGGTGTGGATCGGGAGCGCTCTTTGTGAAAAATTCCGACAAGACATCGTGGCACGAACTTTTCCATTAGGTGCACCAGTCTGGCGCATTTTGCACCAAGTTTCGTGCAGTAGCGAAACGCTCCCAAATGCACCCAAACGGAAAGAATCTTACCAAAACATGAGTTTAGGGTCCAATGGTGTGGATCGGGAGCGTTCGTTAAGAATAACTCTAACAAGACATCCTGGCACAAACTTTTGCATTAATTGCACCAAATTGGCATGTTTGTCTTCGAGTTTTGTGTGGTAGCGAAGCGGTCCCGAATGCACCCAAACGGAAAGAAACGTATGAAAACATGAGCTTAGGTCCAATTGTGTGGATCAAGAGCTCTCGTTTTGAGAAATTCTGACGAGACTTAGTGGCACGAACTTTTGCATTAATTAAACCAGTTGGACCATTTCGCATCGAGTTTCGTGTAGCAGCGAAACAGTCCCAAATGCACCCAACAGGAAAAGAAACGGACCAAAACTTGAGTTTACGGTCCAATGGTGTGGATCGGGAGCGTTCATTGTGAAAAATTCCGACAAGACATCGTGGCATGAACTTTTGCATTAATTGCTCTAGTTTGGCGCATTTTACACCAAGTTTCGTGCAGTAGCGAAACGGTCCCAAATGCACCCAAACGGAAAGAAACATACCAAAACATGAGTTTAGGGTCCAATGGTGTGGAACGGGAGCGTTCGTTGTGAAAAAATCTAACAAGACATCGTGGCACAAATTTTTGCATTAATTAAACCAGTTTGGCTCGTTTTGCAGCAAGTTTCGTGCAGTAGCGAAACGATCCCACATGCACCCAACCGGAAAGAAATACACAAAAACATGAGTTTAAGGTCCAATGGTGTGGATCGGGAGCGTTTGTTGTGAAAAAATTCTTACAAGACATCGTGGCACGAACTTTTGCATTAATTGCACCAGTCTGGCGCGTTTTGCACCAAGTTTTGTGTAGTAGGGAAACGGTCCCAAATGCACCCAACCAGAAAAGAAACGCACCAAAACAAGAGTTTAGGGTCCAATGGTGTGGATCGGGAGCGCTCTTTGTGAAAAATTCTGACAAGACATCGTGGCATGAACTTTCGCATTAGTTGCACCAATCTGGCGCGTTTTGCACCAAGTTTCGTGCAGTAGTGAAACGGTCCCAAATGCACCCAAATGGAAAGAATCACACCAAAACATGAGTTTAGGGTCCAATGGTTTGGATCGGGAGCGTTCGTTAAGAATAACTCTAACAAGACATCCTGGCACAAACTTTTGCATTAATTGCACCAGATTGGCCTGTTTTGCTTCGAGTTTTGTGTGGTAGCGAAGCGGTCCTGAATGCACTCAAACGGGAAGAAACGTATGAAAACATGAGCTTAGGGTCCAATTGTGTGGATCAAGAGCGCTCGTTTTCAGAAATTCTGACGAGACTTAGTGGCACAAACTTTTGCATTAATTGCACTAAGTTGGACCATTTTGCACCGAGTTTCGTGAAGTAGCAAAAGGGTCTCATATGCACCCAAATGGAAACAAACACAAAACATGAGTTTAGGGACCTATGGTGCGGATCGGGAGCGTTCGTTGCGTGAAATTGTAACAAGACATAGTGGCACGAACTATTCCATTAATTGCACCAGTGTGACCTATTTTGTTTCGAGTTTTGTGTAGTAGCGAAACGATTCCCAATGCACCCAAATGGAAAGAAACACATGAAAACATGAGCTTAGGGTCCAATTGTGTGGATCGGGAGCGTAATTTTCGAGAAATTCTGACGAGACTTTGTGGCACGAACTTCTGCATTAATTGCAATAGGTTGGCCCATTTTGCACCGAGTTTCGTGTAGTAGCGAAACGGTCCCAAATGCACCCAAATGGAAAGAACACACCAAAACATGAGTTTAGGGTCCAAATGTGTGGATCGGGAGCGTTCTTTGCGAAAAATTCTGACAAGACATCGTGGCACGAACTTTTGCATTAATTGCACCAGTCTGGCGCGTTTTGCACCAAGTTTTGTGCAGTACCGAAACAGTCCTAAATGCACCCAACCAGAAAAGAAACACACCAACATGAGTTTAGGGTCCAATGGTGTGGATCGGGAGCGTTCGTTAAGAATAAGTCTAACATGACATCCTGGCACAAACTTTTGCATTAATTGCACCAGATTGGCCTGTTTTGCTTTGAGTTTTGTGTGGTAGCGAAGCGGTCCCGAATGCACCCAAACGGAATGAAACGTATGAAAACATGAAGGTAGGGTCCAATTGTGTGGATCAAGAGATCAAGAGCGCTCGTTTTGAGAAATTTTGACGAGACTTAGTGGCATGAACTTTTGCATTAATTGCACTAGGTTGGACCATTTCGCACTGAGTTTCGTGAAGTAGCAAAAAGGTCTCATAGGCACCCAAACGGAAACAAACATACCAAAACATGAGTTTAGGGTCCAATGGTGCGGATCGGGAGCGTTCGTTGCGTGAAATTGTAACAATACATCGTGGCACGAACTTTTCCATTAATTGCACCAGTGTGACCTATTTTGTTTCGAGTTTTGTGTAGTAGCGAACGGTCCCAAATGCACCCAAACGGAAAGAAACGCATGAAAACATGAGCTTAGGGTCCAATTGTGTGGATCGGGGGCGTTCGTTAAGAATAACTCTAACAAGACATCCTGGCACAAACTTTTGCATTAATAGCACCAGTTTGGCCCGTTTTGCTTCGAGTTTTGTGTGGTAGCGAAGTGGTCCCGAATGCACCCAAACGGAAAGAAATGCATGAAAATATGAGCTTAGGGTCCAATTGTGTGGATTGGGAGCATAAGTTTCGAGAAATTCTGACGAGACTTTGTGGCATGAATTTTTGCATTAATTGCACCCAGTTGGCCAATTTTGCACCGAGTTACGTGCAGTAGAGAAATGGTCCCAAATGCACCCAAAGGGAAAGAAATGCATCAAAACATGAGTTTGGGGTCCAATGGTGTGGATCGGGAGCATTCGTTGCAAAAAATTCTAACGCGACATCATGGCATGAACTTTTGCATTAATTGCTCTAGTTTGGCGCATTTTACACCAAGTTTCGTGCAGTAGCGAAACGGTCCCAAATGCACCCAAACGGAAAGAAACATACCAAAACATGAGTTTAGGGTCCAATGGTGTGGAACGGGAGCGTTCGTTGTGAAAAAATCTAACAAGACATCGTGGCACAAATTTTTGCATTAATTAAACCAGTTTGGCTCGTTTTGCAGCAAGTTTTGTGCAGTAGCGAAACGATCCCACATGCACCCAACCGGAAAGAAACGCACCAAAACATGAGTTTAAGGTCCAATGGTGTGGATCGGGAGCATTTGTTGTGAAAAAATTCTTACAAGACATCGTGGCACGAACTTTTGCATTAATTGCACCAGTCTGGCGCATTTTGCACCAAGTTTGTGCGGTAGGGAAACGGTCCCAAATGCACCCAACCAGAAAAGAAACGCACCAAAACATGAGTTTAGGGTCCAATGGTGTGGATCAGGAGCGCTCTTTGTGATAAATTCCGACAAGACATCATGGCATGAACTTTTGCATTAGTGGCACCAATCTGGCGCGTTTTGCACCAAGTTTCGTGCAGTAGTGAAACGGTCCCAAATGCACCCAAATGGAAAGAATCACACCAAAACATGAGTTTAGGGTCCAATGGTTTGGATCGGGAGCGTTCGTTAAGAATAACTCTAACAAGACATCCTGGCACAAACTTTTGCATTAATTGCACCAGATTGGCCTGTTTTGCTTCGAGTTTTGTGTGGTGGCGAAGCGGTCCTGAATGCACCCAAACGGGAAGAAACGTATGAAAACATGAGCTTAGGGTCCAATTGTGTGGATCAACAGCGCTCATTTTGAGAAATTCTGACGAGACTTAGTGGCACGAACTTTTGCATTAATTGCACTAAGTTGGACCATTTCGCACCGAGTTTCGTGAAGTAGCAAAAAGGTCTCATATGCACCCAATTGGAAACAAACACACCAAAACATGAGTTTAGGGACCAATGGTTCGGATCGGGAGCGTTCGTTGCGTGAAATTGTGACAAGACATAGTGGCACGAACTATTCCATTAATTGCACTAGTGTGACCTATTTTGTTTCGAGTTTTGTGTAGTAGCGAAACGGTTCCCAATGCACCCAAATGGAAAGAAACACATGAAAACATGAGCTTAGGGTCCAATTGTGTGGATCGGGAGCGTAATTTTCGAGAAATTCTGACGATACATTGTCACACGAACTTCTGCATTAATTGGAACAGGTTGGCCCATTTTGCACCGAGTTTCGTGCAGTAGCGAAACGGTGCCAAATGCACCCAAATGGAAAGAAACACACCAAAACATGAGTTTAGGGTCCAATCGTGTGGATCGGGAGCGTTCTTGTAACACCCGGTTTATAAAAGAACATAAATCGAGCAATCATATACGTGCCAGGATCAAGTCACACGTATATACAACAGAATGAACAGTATATCATAGCACATATCATGTAAAAAGACATAATAAATCGAAATACGAATGTTATTTATTACATAAATGACAAAAATGTCTGATACAGCGGAAGCGAAGTACAAAATACGATAAAGACTCTCCGAAGCTGAAGGTGGGCGCCACAGGGACGTCGACTGGGAGACGAACACCTAGAAGTCCTCGTAGTCCTGGTAGCGCTGAACGAACTCCCTCGTGTTGGCAGGAACTGAGCAGCAGTAGCGTAGCCAAGAGGATAAAGTAGAGAAGAGGCAAGAGTGAGTTCACAACTTGTACTCAACAAGTATAACACAAACTATGAGGCTCTAAGGTTGGCTGACTCGACTGCATTAGCTTTTAAGTCTTGGCAAAATTTTATTAAAGCTATTTACTACGAGTTGATGAATTACTATTAACCCAGTTACATAGTAATTAATCAGAATTAATTATGTAACTACTGAGGACCAAACCGAAACCAAGCCACGAAGGTAACCCCGAGAGGCACCTCCCTCGTCAGAAGGAGACAACCCCACTAATCAAAAGGAGGATCTGGGCCGCTCATAACCGTGAGCACGGCTAGTATACCAGTTTTACACTCTGCAGAGGTTTGCACATCTTTACCCACAAGTCGTAAGCTACGCCAGTTGTTCATCACACTTCCTTAGGTGAGATGACTAGCAAACTCACTACGAGGCCGTTACAAAGGACACGTTGGTAAGGTGCAACCGCTAAGGATTCACTCAATGCAACGATGGTGTCCACCTCGAGGGGGTACAAGACACACAGACCAGCCTCGTAGCCTGACCACCATTGAAGCTCGGCTCCCCTCTTGCCCCGCAGGTAAGTTACTCCCGAACCAAAATGACCTAATTAGTAAGCCAAGACCGTCCCATTCCAGTCTTGTGGTAGCGCTGTTGTCCCAGGTTGTCGCTCTATGAACCGGTCCTTATGGAGAGTGGCCAACCCAGCAGTAAGCACCGTGCTGGCCCCCTAAACCATGTTTCTAACAAAACCAATTTTAACGAGACGTGAACCACTCAGCCACAGAGGGTCACTCTCAGAATTATGTTGCATATACCATTAATCAAATTAATTAAAAAGGACCATTATGTGTTATAGCGCGGCACCTAGCACAACTAACCAAAATGCAACCCAAAGGATATAAAGGATATAAAGTGGCTAGGAAAGTCCTTATGGGCATACAGTATTAAAATGCAGTATGAAATTGTATTTAAAGATGATAGGTTGTTCATGTTATACTTGCCTTCCTCGTACTGCTCCGCTGCTGCTCAAACTGCTCCGAAGACGGCTGCTCCAGGTACTGGTACTGGGGCTCCTCAGATGGATCAATGTCTACTCATGAACACATGGCCAAAACAAAGCACAATAATAAGCATACAAGCAAACACTAACAAAAACTAAGAAACAATACATCAATACATAAAAACAGCACACTAAACTAGTCTAAAACTATTCTACGCATTACAACGATCGCGTGGACATAAAGAACGCTTAAAACGGAGCTAAAACACATTTTCTAGCCTAAAAACAAGATCTAGGGGCTTATCTGCGAGAAAACTAAGGTTCCAGGGGGTTTTCTGCAAAAACTGAGGGCCTAAATGTAATTAAACTAAAGCTTCAGGGTCTAACTCGCAAAAACTTCAAGCCTGGACTGCGGGTACTATTTTAAAGAAACTCAGGGGCTAAAGTGTTAAAACCAGGACCTAACTGGAATAAGTTTTGAATAGAGTAGGACGGCGGGTTGATAATAGAAAACCTCAGGGTCTCTTTAACAAAAGTTCCAGGGCAAACCGGTACGCAGGGAATTCGGCCGCTGGATCCAGATCTAACGGTCCAGATCAGATCAAAACAGGTTCTAATCGTGGGCGTTGGCCTCTAATCTAACGGCCCGAGTGAAAGGGGCGGGGTAACGGCGGCGGAAGGCGCCGGAGTTGGAGTTCCCGCGGCGGCGCGTGGGGAAAGCTCGCCGGAAGGTCAATTCGGTGATCCCAGGCTCGGTTTGGACCGTGGTTTGGCCGTGGCGCACGTGCGCGACATGGGTGACGCGCTGGTGGCCTTGGCGGGGCTAGAGGAGGTCAGTGGCGGCGCTGGAGCTGCGGCGGCGGTTCGGCGCGGCGAAACGCGCCGGCGAGCGGCGTTCTGCGGAATTCCGGGGCTATGGCCTAATTGGAGTAGCGCAAACGGAGGCGTGGGACTCTAGGGTGCTCACCGAGGGGTTGTAGTGGGCGGAGAGGTGACGTAGCGGCGCCGGCGATGGGGTCCCGCGGCGGTGTGTGGCGGAGGTTGGTCACGAGGTTGATGCAGGGACCGGAGCGGAGTGCAGTGGGCCCGGGGAAACTCTAGAGGTCGAGGTCGAGGCAGAGCCGGAGCGCTTCTGGACGGGGCCCTGGTGTGGTGGAGTAGTGACGGCGCCGCGGCTCAGCACGGCGGCGCAGAGCGGCGGGCGATGCTACGCGGAAGCGTCGGCTAGGGTTCGGGGCGGAGCTGCGGGGCGAGATGGGGGCGCAGAGGGTCTCGGGCGGTGTTTAAAGGAGGGGGGGCCGAGGATCCAGGGCGTGCGTGCCCAGCGTGATCCCAGCAGGGATAGCGGCCGCAATTCTCGGCCGCGCGGGGCGGGTCGCGCAACGCCTTGCGCGGACCCAGGTTCTGGTGGCGAAGTTTCTAGAAGGAGGGTGACGCTCGGGAGGGGCTGGCAGTGGACCCTGCGGTGGCGGGGTGGCCCACGGGCAGGCGAGGGAGCGGCGGAGCAGAGGAGCTCGGGTGTGACCGGTGCGCGTGCGGAGGAGGCGGGGAAGATAGAGCTGACGAGGGGGGCCCGGGCGTCAGCGGGGCGGGTCGCGCGTGGGCGGAGCGGGTGCGGGAGGGAGTGGGCCGAGCGGTGGAGGGTGGCGAGCTGGGCCAGGGGCACGGGTTTGGGCCGCGGGCTGAGGAAAAGAGAGGGAGAGGGCTGGGCCGGTTGGGTTTTGGGTTGGGTCTGGTTTTCCTTTTCTATTCTATTTCTTTCCTCTTTTCTATTTCCTATTCCTTTCTAACTCCTACACTCAAAACTCAAACTAAGTTGAATTCAAATAAATTTGGATTCAACAACCTTATGCACTCAAGCAAGTTAAAAGATCCAGCATGATGCAACAACCAAGATTAAACCTATGATAAAATTTTAATTACTTAAGGAACAAAATTGAATTAAATGTCATACTAAACACAATAAACCTTAGAAATTTAAATAAAGCCAATTAATTTATTATTAATTGCTGAAATTTAAATTAGGTGTTACAGTTCTTTGCGAAAAATTCCGACAAGACATCGTGGCACGAACTTTTGCATTAATTGCACCAGTCTGGCGCATTTTGCACCAAGTTTTGTGCAGTAGCGAAACGGTCCCAAATGCACCCAACCAGAAAAGAAACGCACCAAAACATGAGTTTAGGGTCCAATGGTGCGGATCGGGAGCGTTCGTTGCGTGAAATTGTAACAATACATCGTGGCACGAACTTTTCCATTAATTGCACCAGTGTGACCTGTTTTGTTTCGAGTTTTGTGTAGTAGCGAAACGGTCCCAATGCACCCAAACGGAAAGAAATGCATGAAAATATGAGCTTAGGGTGCAATTGTGTGGATTGGGAGCGTAAGTTTCGAGAAATTCTGACGAGACTTTGTGGCATGAATTTTTGCATTAATTGCACCCGGTTGGCCAATTTTGCACCGAGTTTCGTGCCATAGAGAAATGGTCCCAAATGCAGCCAAAGGGAAAGAAACTCATCAAAACATGAGTTTGGGGTCCAATGGTGTGGATCGGGAGCGTTCGTTGCGAAAAATTCTAACGTGACATCATGGCATGAACTTTTGCATTAATTGGTCTAGTTTGGCGCATTTTACACCAAGTTTCGTGCAGTAGCGAAACGGTTCCAAATGCACCCAAACGGAAAGAAACATACCAAAACATGAGTTTAGGGTCCAATGGTGTGGAACGGGAGCGTTCGTTGTGACAAAATCTAACAAGACATCGTGGCACAAATTTTTGCATTAATTAAACCAGTTTGGCTCGTTTTGCAGCAAGTTTTGTGCAGTAGCGAAATGATCCCACATGCACCCAACCGGAAAGAAACGCACCAAAACATGAGTTTAAGGTCCAATGGTGTGGATCGGGAGCGTTTGTTGTGAAAAAATTCTTACAAGACATCGTGGCACGAACTTTTGCATTAATTGCACCAGTCTGGCGCGTTTTGCACCAAGTTTTGTGCAGTAGGGAAACTGTCCCAAATGCACCCAACCAGAAAAGAAACGCACCAAAACAAGAGTTTAGGGTCCAATGGTGGTGGATCGGGAGCAATCTTTGTGAAAAATTCCGAGAAGACATCGTGGCATGAACTTTTGCATTAGTTTGCACCAATCTGGCGCGTTTTGCACCAAGTTTCGTGCGGTAGTGAAACGGTCCCAAATGCACCCAAATGGAAAGAATCACACCAAAACATGAGTTTAGGGTCCAATGGTTTGGATTGGGAGCGTTCGTTAAGAATAACTCTAACAAGACATCCTGGCACAAACTTTTGCATTAATTGCACCAGATTGGCCTGTTTTGCTTCGAGTTTTGTGTGGTAGCGAAGCGGTCCCGAATGCACCCAAGAAAGAAACGTATGAAAACATGAGCTTAGGGTCCAATTGTGTGGATCAAGAGCGCTCGTTTTGAGAAATTCTGACGAGACTTAGTGGCACGAACTTTTGCATTAATTGCACTAAGTTGGACCATTTCGCACCGAGTTTCGTGAAGTAGCAAAAAGGTCTCATATGCACGCAAACGGAAACAAACACAGCATACCATGAGTTTAGGGACCAATGGTGCGGATCGGGAGCGTTTGTTGCGTGAAATTGTAACAAGACATAGTGGCACAACTATTCCATTAATTGCACCAGTGTGACCTATTTTGTTTCGAGTTTTGTGTAGTAGCGAAACGTTCCCAATGCACCCAAATGGAAAGAAACACATGAAAACATGAGCTTAGGGTCCAATTGTGTGGATCGGGTTCGTAATTTTCGAGAAATTCTGACGAGACTTTGTGGCACAAACTTCTGCATTAATTGCAACAGGTTGGCCCATTTTGCACCGAGTTTCGTGCAGTAGCGAAACGGTCCCAATGCACCCAAATGAAAAGAAACACACCAAAACATGAGTTTAGGGTCCAATCGTGTGGATCGGGAGCGTTCTTTGCGAAAAATTCCGACAAGACATCGTGGCACGAACTTTTGCATTAATTGCACCAGTCTGGCGCGTTTTGCACCAAGTTTTGTGCAGTAGCGAAACGGTCCCAAATGCACCCAACCAGAAAAGAAACACACAAAAACAGAGTTTAGGGTCCAATGTTGTGGATTGGGAGTGCTCTTTGTGAAAACTTTCGACAAGACATCATGGCACGAACTTTTGCATTGGTTGCACCAATCTGGCGCATTTTGCACCAAGTTTCTTGCAGTAGCGAAACGGACCCAAAAGCACCCAAACGGAAAGAATCACACCAAAACATTAGTTTAGGGTCCAATGGTGTGGATCGGGAACGTTCATCAAGAATAAGTCTAACAAGACATCCTGGCACAAAACTTTTGCATTAATTGCACCAGATTGGCCTGTTTTGCTTCGAGTTTTGTGTGGTAGCGAAGCGGTACCGAATGCACCCAAACGGAAAGAAACATATGAAAACATGAGGTTAGGGTCCAATTGTGTGGATCAAGAGATCAAGAGCACTCGTTTTGAGAAATTTTGACGAGACTTAGTGGCACGAACTTTTGCATTAATTGCACTAGGTTGGACCATTTCGCACCGAGTTTCGTGAAGATAAAAAGGTCTCATAGGCACCCAAACGAAACAAACACACCAAAACATGAGTTTAGGGTCCAATGGTGCGGATCGGGAGCGTTCGTTGCATGAAATTGTAACAATACATCGTGGCACGAACTTTTCCATTAATTGCACCAGTGTGACCTGTTTTGTTTCGAGTTTTGTGTAGTAGCGAAACGGTCCCAAATGCTCCCAAACGGAAAGATGCATGAAAATATGAGCTTAGGGTCCAATTGTGTGGATTGGGAGCGTAAGTTTCGAGAAATTCTGACGAGACTTTGTGGCATGAATTTTTGCATTAATTGCACCCGGTTGGCCAATTTTGCACCGAGTTTCATGCAGTAGAGAAATGGTCCCAAATACACCCAAAGGGAAAGAAACGCATCAAACATGAGTTTGGGGGTCCAATGGTGTGGATCGGGAGCATTCGTTGCGAAAAATTCTAACGTGACATCATGGCATGAACTTTTGCATTAATTGGTCTAGTTTGGCGCATTTTACACCCAAGTTTCGTGCAGTAGCGAAACGGTCCCAAATGCACCCAAACGGAAAGAAACATACCAAAACATGAGTTTAGGGTCCAATGGTGTGGAACGGGAGCGTTCGTTGTGACAAAATCTAACAGACATCGTGGCATGAATTTTTGCATTAATTAAACCAGTTTGGCTCGTTTTGCAGCAAGTTTTGTGCAGTAGCGAAATGATCCCACATGCACCCAACCGGAAAGAAACACACCAAAACATGAGTTTAAGGTCCAATGGTGTGGATCGGGAGCGTTTGTTGTGAAAAATTCTTACAAGACATCGTGGCACGAACTTTTGCATTATTGCACCAATCTGGCGCGTTTTGCACCAGTTTTGTGCAGTAGGGAACTATCCCAATGCACCCAACCAGAAAAGAAACGAAACAAAACAGAGTTTAGGGTCCAATGGTGTGGATCGGGAGCAATCTTTGTGAAAAATTCCGAGAAGACATCGTGGCATGAACTTTTGCATTAGTTGCACCAATCTGGCGCGTTTTGCACCAAGTTTCGTGCGGTAGTGAAACGGTCCCAAATGCACCCAAATGGAAAGAATCACACAAAACATGAGTTTAGGGTCCAATGGTTTGGATTGGGAGCGTTCGTTAAGAATAAACTCTAACAAGACATCCTGGCACAAACTTTTGCATTAATTGCACCAGATTGGCCTGTTTTGCTTCGAGTTTTGTGTGGTAGCGAAGCGGTCCCGAATGCACCCAAGAAAGAAACGTATGAAAACATGAGCTTAGGGTCAATTGTGTGGATCAGAGCGCTCGTTTTGAGAAATTCTGACGAGACTTAGTGGCACGAACTTTTGCATTAATTGCACTAAGTTGGACCATTTCGCACCGAGTTTCGTGAAGTAGCAAAAAGGTCTCATATGCACGCAAACGGAAACAACACAGCAAACCATGAGTTTAGGGACCAATGGTGCGGATCGGGAGCGTTCGTTGCGTGAAATTGTAACAAGACATAGTGGCACGAACTATTCCTTAATTGCACCAGTGTGACCTATTTTGTTTCGAGTTTTGTGTAGTAGCGAAACGGTTCCCATGCACCCAAATGGAAAGAAACACATGAAAACATGAGCTTAGGGTCCAATTGTGTGGATCGGGTTCGTAATTTTCGAGAAATTCTGACGAGACTTTGTGGCACAAACTTCTGCATTAATTGCAACAGGTTGGCCCATTTTGCACCGAGTTTCGTGCAGTAGCGAAACGGTCCCAAATGCACCCAAATGGAAAGAAACACACCAAAACATGATTTTAGGGTCCAATCGTGTGGATCGGAGCGTTCTTTGCGAAAATTCCGACAGGACATCGTGGCACGAACTTT
>NC_053145.1:23896179-23948640 GCF_016808335.1 Panicum virgatum | reverse complement strand
GAGGATTACAGAAGTGGAACGTCAGGAGGCGGAGACACGTGAAGCTGACCGGGAGAAGAAGCGAGAGAGGGCCCGCTGTGCTAAGGAATAGGGCCTGAAGCTATTAGGATGGGGAAATCCCCGGTGCACTCAGCAAAGCACCACCATGTAATCCCCGCAATTTAAATTCCCTAAGGCATGTTTACATTTAGATGCAACACACGGTTACCGTGTTGCATGTGCCACTGTAGCTCGTTCTTTAAGTTCCCAGTTTAGAGCAAAGGTCTCACGCATCATTTACCATAGTACTAAAGACGCAAGGACCCGTTGCTTTGTAATTCTTATCTTCATGATGAAATCGAGGAATTTATGGCTCTTCCCTAATTTTCCGTACTAATTGCAGTGGACGTCAACATGGTTTGGTCGCCTCATTTAAACGTGCATTGGATTTCACTATGAAGTTACGTGACATAAGTGGACGTTGAAAGGATGCTAATTGATTGCCTTGTCTATCCTGCGCATTGAACGCCGATCACTTTTGTTGGCGTGCGAGCGCAGCAGTGTGGAACTGTAACTGGTCATGTCCATGTTTAAAGCGAGAGGGCAGCAGTGTGAAGCAGTGAGTGGTCGTGTCCGTCCTTAAAGTGCGAAGGGCAGCAGTGTGGAGCAGTGAGGGCATCTCATGACTCCGTCGGTGTTTGAAAGGACGATGCTGGCAGGCCTTCGTGTATGAAAGGCGAGGATGTGCTTGCCGAGAGTACGTGTCGTGCACCTTCAACAAATTTTCATGGTAGCCCGAACAAACCGTTATGAGCTCATCATCTAGGGCAGCTTTGCGTCGGGAAATGGAGGCGCATTTAGGAGGCCCTCCTAACGATCCAAATAGATGTGTCGTGGTGTTTCAAACCACAGTCGGGTGGCGGAATGCACCCGCCTAAGCCCAGAGGGTGAGTACTCGGGGGTTAGCTAGCGACTATTTCGATCTTGCTCAAGAACACGATGAACACAGCCGGTTTAGAGTGGTTCGGGCCGCCGGAGCGTATTACCCTATGTCCACTGTGTGTTGTATTGCTTAAGACTAAAGAGTTGGAGCTCAGTCTAGCGTGCGACTATGTGTGCTTATGATGTACAGCGAGCGCCTCCCTTTTATATCTCAAGGGGACGCATACATGGCCGTTGGGTCCCCGACAGGTGGGCCCAACCGGTACGGTATAGAATAACGTATTGTTCATACATTATGGCGTCGCAGGCGAAGGAGATCTCTCTCCCGGATTTCCTTGCCTGCTCCTGGAATCCCCCTTTCAGCATGTCCAGGCGCTGTCCTATTGGAACGGCGCCAGGCGTAGCTAACGGTGTCGCCTGCCACGTAGCTGAATGGGCCGTGTAGCTTGCGGCGTAGGCGGCATCATGGAAAAGTGCCATGCCGTCGTATCCAATTAAGGCGGCAGAAAGTCTCTGCGCGGGTGTGGCGCAGGCGGCTGCACTGTGTTCCTCGGTAATACGCGGTCCACAGTGAGGCCTGACAAAGGCTGCCCCGCGTGCCGCGGTGGCAAAGCGCCCTCAACCACCCGCATTGAATGCGGTGGGTGGGCGAGTCTTCTAGCGGAAGACTCGCGCTCGAGCCTGCGCCCGCGCCTGTGGGACACGTGGCGGCTCTGGACCCCCCGGTGGTATGTTGGTTCTACCGCGTGGGAGGTTCGGATGGACGCGGGAGGTCCCGGACCCCTATGGGGGGTCCGAGGCCTCGGCTGTCAATTCGGAGCTTCCCTTCCTCAGGGACACGTGGCGTCTCCGGACCCGTCCCGAAGCAGGGAGCAGGTCCGGGGACATTGGCTCGGTGAGGTAAGGGCCTAACCCGTGGGGCCCAGCTGCTCCGCCCTTTACCGTGTAGTCACGGAAGACTACGCGAGCCTTGCCTTGCCGTAGTAGAAGTGGGTATCCCTGCTACAGGGTACCGACAGTGGTCCCCAGGCCCACCTCAGGGGAGGTATGAACCCGCAGGTGGGGCCACTACCGCGATTTGGCTCTGCATAACTTGAAGCCCCTAACTGCAGGGGTCTTGACCAGCTTTGACCGTCCATCGGGTTGTTTGCTGCCTCATCACACCGCAACGGCTTACTGACTTATGGCCCCCACGCCCAGTGGTTCACCTAGTCACGTGCGCGACGCTCGGCATTGTTGCGGCTGGAGTAAACGGGATATTTACTACCGGCGCAGTTCCCGGAAAGCTTGGTCACGCCAGCGCTTAATACGCGCACGTCAGCTCAGGTTCCGCCTCGCTTCGCGCGCGGGCGACGGTTCAGATCCCGCCTTTTCACACCTTTGTTTGTTACCCGCTCTCCCTGACAGGCCAGCCTGGGACCCCCTGTCACGGACTGGGCGGTTAACGCCAGGTGCGGGCGTCGCTTGGGTTATAGTGACGGTTCCGTGGCGCGCAGGTTGGATCAGGCTTCATAAAGGGGTGAACCGCATACCGCAGTTACTTTCCCGCATTCGCCTTCTTCCTTCCAACCTTTGCGCCCCCTTTTCAATCTTCCTCGCCATTGCTCCCCCGTGTAGATTGCTCCTCTCCTCCGGAGTGAGATGGCATCCCTTGCTCATCCCCGCCGTTTCCATTCTGAAGAGGAGCTGAGCACGGTGCGCCGCCTGCTTGGATGGAGTGCCCAGGAGACGGCTTGGGGGATCCGAGCTGGCTCGGCTCCCCTCGGTAACCTGCGTGCTGGGGAGTTTGTGCTATTCATCACGCACATCTCCACCGGCTTGGGGCTGCCAATCTCCTCCTTCTTCCTGCTGCTGCTGGAGGATTTCGGCCTCCAGCTTCAACACCTCACGCCGCACTCCATCCTCCTGACGGCCATCTTCGTGCACCTGTGCGAGATGTTCGTGGGGGTGCGGCCCTGCGTCATCCTCTTCCGCTACTTCTTCCAGTTGGTGAAGTCCGGGGCCTACTATTTCCAAACGAGGAGCGACCTGCAGTCGCTGTACATTCCTGGGCTCAATGGCGGGAAGTGGG
The DNA here is from genome assembly GCF_016808335.1 of Panicum virgatum. NCBI lineage: Eukaryota > Viridiplantae > Streptophyta > Magnoliopsida > Poales > Poaceae > Panicum > Panicum virgatum. The sequence continues at coordinate 23,945,648 of NC_053145.1, read as the reverse complement.
AGGAGTGGCGCAAGGAGTGAGTCATCGCCACCACCGACGCCAACGAGCGCCTGGTCATGCCGACCGAGGGACCCGCCTCCGACCGTGCATCCTGGTGGACCAAGCCGTCCCTGCCGCCGGATTTTGACTCCGTGCTGGGCAAGATCAGGTCGCTGGTGGAGAGCGGCCTCACCTCGCTACACGTACTCGGAGATTTCCTAAAGCGCCGGATTGCCCCCCTGAAGCAGCAACCGCGCCCTGCCTGGAGCTTCACCGGCCTCAACAACTACAGCAGGACCCACCGCGGAGAGGGGAGCGACCTGACCCAAGAAGCCTTGGTGGTTCTGGTGCGGGTGGTGATGGGGAAGTCTTCGTCTCGGAGCACCTGATCCTTCCCCTGGGCGTCGTCTCCCTCTACGAGGACTCGCACCAGAGGACGGCGGTGTTGGCCACCCTGCCGACCCTCGACGACGGTGGGCTGGCCGCACGCCAGACCGGTGGCGACCCGAACCGTGGGCTCCGGATCCCTGGTGCGTCCGGGGATCAAGCTATGCCGAGCGCCGCGAGGACCGGCCCCACTACGAAGGGTAAGCAGGCCATGGCCGGCGGCGCCGCCACAAGCGGTCCCAGCCAGGTCCGGAGCAGTTCCGGCGCGTCGTCGGGAGATGCAGGCTGGTGCAGGTTACTCAGGGGAGACGGGACCCTAGTCACGGAGCCCACCGCGAAGCATCAGAGGACCGCTGGGGGCGCGGGCCAGGGTAGCTCCCCGGCCTCCAGCTCTCGCGGGTCCTCCAAGGCGACCGCGCCGCCACCATCACCGCCGAGAGATAGCTCCCTCCGGCAGCAGCAGCAGCGGCGGCGGCGGCAGCCACGGGTGCAGCAGTAGCTACAACAACAGGAGCAGCAGCAGCAACAACAACAGCAGGAACGGTCCCGGGCTGCGCCTCCGTCGCCGCCACGGGAGCAGCGGCAGCAACAGAAGCAATCGTCGAGCCTCCGCGGTCGCTGGATACCCGGCGCTTCTAGGTTAGTGTTATTCTGCTCACTCCCCTTGTTCTAGGTGCTCTATTTTTTGCTGAAGGTTTCTTCTCTTTGTTGCCAGGGCTCCTCGACCAAGCAGTTCTTATACCATCGCAGGCACAACGGCTGGTGCCCAGGCAACTGGGGCTTCGGCGGCGATAGTGGGAGCGACGGCGGGTGCGGGAACCTCGGGTGCAGCGACTTCTGCTAACCCGGTGGTGCCCGATGCGGCGGTGCTGGACGCGCCACCATCAGGTTTGGCTACGTCCGAAGCAGCGGCGGCGGATGCGCCTGTGCCGGACGCGGCGGCGGCTGATGCGTCGGTGTCGGGCGCAGCCACACCTGATGTGGCGGCGGCGGATGCGCCGGTGCTGGGCGCAGCCGTACCTGACACAGCAGTTGCGGATGCGCCAGTGCTGGGCGCAGCCGCACCCGACGCAGCAGCGGTCGACGCGCCAGGGCCTCGAGACCCCGGCTACGGCGACAGTCGCGCCGACACCGGATTTGGCGGCAGCGAGCGCGACGGCGACAAGTACTGCTGCGGCGAGCACATTGGCTACCGAGGCCCCGATGCCTGTGCCGGAAGCTCCCACCTCCAGCTCCGATCCTGTTGCAGAGGAGTTGGAGGTGGTCTTTGGTAGGCAGCTCCTGCAGGGTCCCCCGGAGGAGGAAACGGTTCCCCTTCCCCGGGTGCTGGCCCAGGTCTGGGAGTCGATAATGGATGCAACCTCTTCCGCCGAGGCAGCCTTCCGGCGGGAGTGGGCTGCCCTGGAGAGCGAACGCCAGCGCCTCTCCGACTGGCGCACCCGCCTGGAGGCGCACACGAAGGCTGAAGCCTCCCATGCTGCGGAAGCTCGGTCCAAACTCAAGGCCGACCAAGAGGCCTACCGAGCCAACCTTCGGAAGGTGTTTGACCGGGAGTTCGTAGTATCGAGCCGGGAAAAAACCCTGGCGCAGCGGGAGGAGGCTTTTGCCCTGGAGGTAGTCGGCTTCGCGGCTCAGTGGTCCGAACTTGAGACTCGCCTCGCGGCCCAGCAGTCCGAGCTTGAGACTCGCAGCCAGGGTCTCGAGGGCCGGAAGCAGGAGCTCGACAATCTTTCTGCGACTCTGCAGGGATGGCATGAGCAGCTGCAAGAGAGGGCCAGCAAGCTGGCTGTTGCCGAGGCGGAGCTGGAGGAGGACCGGAAGTCCCTCGATAAGCGGGAGTCCCACACCTCCAACTTGGAGAAGTAGCTCGGGCGCCAGCGCGACTCCCTCAGGAAGCAGAAGGAGTGGGCGGAGAAGAGGAAGGCCGAGCTCGAGGAGAGGTCCCACGAGGTGGAGGCGACCAAGGCGGCTCTGGACACCTGGGTGCGGGAGGCGGTCCAAGAGGCGGTCCGGAAGCTCCAAGAGGACCAGCGCGTGGGGGCCCAGCGAATCGCTGACTGGGCGACCGAAGCGAGCTTAGCACTAGTGCCACTTGGGATGAACCCAATCCAAGTGGCGGAGCCGCCAGCTTCGATTGCTGACGCCCTCCCAGTGTTAAACTCCACTTCGGATAGGCTCCGACGTCTGGAGCCGGTCCTTGCTGGCCAGCTTGAAGCCGAGGGCCGCGAGCTGATCCGGAACGTGGCGGAGCACATCCTGACCTGCCTCCGGAGCCACAACCTGGCCATCTCGCTAGCGCCCGTGGTCGATGGTCCCGTGGCGGAGACAGAGGCCGCCGCCCGGGAAGGCGTGCGGGACGTCGTCGATTTCGTCGCCGCCTACTTCAAGCGGGAGCCTGCAGACCCTTGAGCTGGGCATTGTACCTTTGTTTTTCTTTTGCGTTATGTAACAAACATTGCGTTATGTACCAGTTGAAATTTTAATAAAGGAAAATTTTCAACTTAGCTGTTTGTCAGTTGCTGTGGTTGCGGTATGCAGCACCGCGGCGCCCTGGCCCCCTGGCAGATAGGTTTAGTTGTAAGGACCTATCTACCATCGGAGCCGCAGAAGACACCCCCGTGTGTTGGTGTAGCGTAGGTTGCAAGCCGAGCGAGCATCTTATTCCCTGTGTAGCAGATAGAACTACAGAGAGGAGAATCAAATTCGCTTATATGATAGTAATGATACTGCAACTTAGCTATTTGATGCATGCAGGATCGATTGTTGGTGTCTGGCTCAAAGCAAACGCCCCGGCCCCCTGGGAGATAGCCTCAGTTGTTTTGAGTCTGTCTTCCACTAAGACTGGACCTCGATCTGCATGAAACCTTTAAAGCAGATGCGGGGACCCCCTGGTAGGTAGGCTCGATGGTTTGAGTCTGGCTACCACCAGTCAGGGCTTAACCTGTGTACCACTTCAAAGTTACAGCTTAGTAGCAGACCCGCGGGACCTATTCTGGACCGGCCCCCAAGCTAGTACGAGGTCCGGAGCTCTAGATGCACAGGTCCAGGCAATTCAGTGCTTGTTACAGAGTGGTGGAGTGTGTAGGCTTAGGGTGCGGAACCAGGCTAAGGCGCTACACAGGGCTCCGGACCACTCCAGGAAACAACACGACTTTTCCGGACCTGGCTCCAAAGCTCCAGACCCTTCCTAACAGTGGGTGAGGTCATTCTGTCGCACTTGATCCTTTGAGATATGGAGCTGGACCTGCCGCGTAGGATTTAGGAAGCCAACTCTTGAGCTAGAACGAGGTCCGAGCCCCTAATTACCTAGCTCCAGGTAGTAGAGCACTTGTTACGGGGCGGTGGAGTGTGTAGGCTTTGGGTACGGAACCAGCTAAGCGGCTACACAGGACTCCGGACCACCCCAGGAAATGAGCACCCCCTCTCCAGAGCAGGTCCCTAGGGGTCCGGACCCCTCTCTAGTAGCAAGAGGGTCCGGATCTGTACGGCAATCCAGTAACTCAATACAGATCTTAGTTGTAGCGACAAGAGTAGAAGTCCGCGCGGGGGTTTGAAAAGTAAAATCTCGAGAATCGGAAAGCGAAATTAAATTTTGACACAAAGCCAGAACTGAGAGAAAATCTTTCCTTTGCAACTTGATATACATGGCTTGCGCGATGAATGCCAGAGGCCGGGTTTACGAGGGCGGACCTCTACCGCTCTGGGCCGCGCGTTAATGCTAGCCGTCGGTGCGATGGATGCCAGATGTCGGGTTTACGGGGGCTGGACCCCAACCGCTCTGGGCCGCACGCTGATTCTATCTTATTACAAAGGAAAATTTCATTTCCCTGCTCTGCCTAAGTGTAAAACTTACGCAGATGCTCTATATTCCACGGGTTGGGCAGCGGCACCCCATCTTCTGTGGCAAGGCGAACGCACCCGGGCCGGCATACCTCTGTAACCTTGAAGGGCCCCTCCCAGCTGGGGGAGAGCTTGTGGAGTCCTGCTCGGTTCAGGATCCGCCTTAGGACGAGGTCGCCAGCCCGGAGCTCCCTACTGTGCATGAACCGTTGACGATTGCGCCTGAGCGCCTGGTTGTAGCGTGCATTTCGGATTGCTGCTCGCCAACTTCGTGCGTCGACGAAGTCCACATCGTCACGCCGCTGCTGCTCCTGCATGGATTCGTCAAAAGCTTGGACCCGTGGTGAGCCAGGTGAATTTCTGGGGGAAGGCATGCTTCAGCCCCGTAGACCAGGAAGAATGGAGTCTGCCCGGTGGCTCGACTGGGTGTGGTCCGGTTGCCCCATAGTATGCACGGAAGCTCATCAACTCATTTGGCACCATGCTTCAAGCAGTTGTAGGTGCGGGTCTTGAGTCCCTTGAGGATCTCCGTATTCGCTCTCTCAACCTGTCCATTGCTGCGGGGGTGTGTCTCAGACACAAAGCATAGCTGGATGCCGATGTCCTCGCAGTACTCTTGGAAGAGTCTGCTCTTGAATTGGGTCCCATTGTCCGCGATGATGTGGTTTGGGACGCCAAATCTACACACAATGGACTTGAGAAATACGACTGCTGACTTTTTGGTGATGTTCACCACAGGGGTAACCTCCGGCCACTTTGTGAACTTGTCGATGGCGACGTAGAGGAACCGGTACCCGCTGACAGCCCGGGGGAATGGTCCCAGGATATCCACGCCCCACACGGCGAATGGCCACGAGGGCGGAATCATTTGTAGAGCTTGAGCCGGTGTGTGTATTTGCTTTGCATGGAACTGGCGTGCTTTGCAGGATTTTACCAGCTCAGCCGCATCCTGGAGAGCTGTCGGCCAGTAGAAGCCATGCCGAAAGGCCTTACCAACAAGCGTGCGAGATGAGGAATGACTTCCACACTCGCCTCCATGGATCTCCGTGAGCAATTCTCGGTCGTCTTCCTGGGAAATGCACCGCATGAGGATACCATTGGCGCCACGGCGGTAGAGATCCCCTTCTACCACCGCGTAGCGTTTAGCCAATCGTATTATGCGCTCAGCAGACACATCGTCATCAGGAAGGATATTGTCTTTCATGTAGTCCCGGATCTCGGAGATCCATGCATCGGGAGCTCCCTGAGTAGATGGGAGTAGCCCTACGAGGTCTCCAGGATCCTCGACAGAGCTCACAACCCAGGGCGGGCACCACAGGTGGAATGCCGCCGGGACCGCTAGCTTCGAGGTGCTAGCTTGATCCCCTTCACCCAGCTTGGCAGGCTGGGCGGTAGGTCTCAGCAACCGTCTTTCGAAGACGCCCTCGGGCACGGATGCCCAGGTAGATGCTCTCGTGGAGAGATCATCTGCTGCTGAGTTGAGTTCGCGGGGAACATGATGTAGTTCCAAGGCGTCGAAGTCCTTCTCGAGCTTCCTCACATGGATGAGGTATGCCGCGAGTTGGGGATTGTTGCAGCTGCAATCCCCTCGGACCTGCTTGATGATTAGCTGAGAGTCCCCCTTCACCAGAAGCTGTCGAATCCCTAGAGACAGGGCTTGTGTCAGGCCAAAGATCAGAGCTTCGTACTCTGCCATGTTGTTGGTGGCCTCGAACTCAAGATGCACCATGTACCTCAGTTGATCTCCGTTTGGATCGATGAGGACCACACCAGCTCCAGCCCACTTCTTACGGATGGACCCATCGAAGAAGAGTGTCCAGTGGGGCTCGGTGAAGACTGGTGTCCTGATTTCCGGCTCCGGGGGTCCGGCGTTGAAGTCCGGACCCCCAGAATTGCTTGGGGAAGGAGTCCATTCCGCTATGAAGTCAGCCAGGATTTGGCTCTTGACTGCATGGCGAGGCTGGAAGTCCAGCTGGAACTCAGCCAGCTCTGCAGCCCACTTGGCGATGTTGCCCGTGGCGTTGGAGTTGTGCAGGATCGCTCTTAGCAGGTAAGAGGTCACTACGACAACTCGGTGTGCCTGAAAGTAGTGGCACAGTTTCCTGGACGCAATAAGTATCACATAGATAAGCTTATGCGTCTCAAGATACCTGGCCTTCGCCTCGTGGAGGACTTCGCTGACGTAGTAGACTGGCTTTGGATGGTCCGGACCCTGGTGACCGGGTCCGGCTCGCCTTTGTCCACCACGTCAGGTCCTTGGGCCCCAAGCGGTTCTGGGTTCCCACTGGGACGAGGCTCCTCCGGACCCCTTTGTCCGGGGTCCGGACCTTCAGACAGCGGTGAGGCTGACGGGCTCCCGTGTCCGGGGTCCGGCTCACCATCCTTGGCCAGGGAGACCCTGGCATCCCCCTGGCGAGCTTGCTCCGTCCTCTCGGCGACCAGCACCATGCTGACCGCTTCTGCAGACGCAGCGAGATACAGAAACAACGTCTCACCAGGCTCTGGAGCCACCAATACTGGCAGCGAGGTGAGATGCTATTTCAGCTCCTGGAAGGCTTGCTCAGCCTCTTCGGTCCAAGAGAATGGACCGGACCTCCTCAATAACTTGAAGAAAGGGAGGGCCCTCTCAGCCAGCCTCGATATGAAGCGGCTAAGGGCGGCGAGAGATCCAGTAAGCTTCTAGACGTCCTTGATATGGCCAGGAGGCCTCATAGTCTCGATCGCCTTGATCTTAGCTGGGTGTGCCTCGATGCCTCGATGTGAGACCAGGAAACCCAGCAGCTTCCCTGCCGAGACGCCGAAGATGCACTTCTCGGGATTAAGCTTCGTGCGCGTGGCGCGCAACCGGTCGAAGACGAGGGACAGGTCCTCAACTAGTGTTGACCCTACCTTAGTCTTGACAACAATATCATCAACATACACTTCAATGATATCTCTAATTAGATTACAGAAGGTTTTGTTCATATCTCGTACAAACGTGGGTAAGGCATTCCTTAGACCATATGGCATAACAATATAGCAATAAAGCCCATCTACTGTTACAAAAGCAGTATGCTTCCTATCTCTCTAGACATCTGAATCTGGTGGAAACCAGAGAATGCATCTAGGAAAGACAAAAGGTCGCACCTGGAGGTGGAGTCCACGATCTGATCGATACGTGGAAGAGGATAGGGGTCTCTAGGACATGCCTTGCTGAGGTTGGTGTAGTCGATGCACATCCGAAGCTTCCCGTTGGCCTTCGGGATGACGACCGGATTGGCCAACCACTCGGGGTGGTGGACCTCCTCGACGAAGCCAGCGTGTAGGAGCTTGCGGACCTCTTCACGGATGAAGTTCTGCCGCTCCACGGACTGCTTCCGAGGCTTCTGGCGCACCGGCGTGGCGTCGGGGTAGATCCTCAGATTGTGCTCGATCACCTCCCTGGGGATCCTGGGCATCTGTGACGGTTCCCAGGCGAACACGTCCACATTTGCCCGGAGGAAAGTGATGAGCGCGTCTTCCTATTTCTCCCCCAGGTTTCCCATGACGCGGGTGGTCCAGGTGGAGTCCGCTCCGATGTGCACCGTCTTCACGGGAACATCGTCCGGATCAGATGGCTGAACCCTAGGTGCCTTTGCAGGCGCCCTGGGTTGCGAGGTGGATGGGTCCTCCTCGGTACGTGCAGCCTCTGCCGCCAGAGCATGCAGTCTCTCAACTGCAGCGACGGCAGCGGTGCGGTCTCCCCGCACGGTGAGGACACTGGCAGGGGAAGGCATCTTCAGGACCAAGTACCTGTAATGGGCAATGGCCATGAAGCGGTAGAGAGCTGGCCGGCCAATGATGACGTTGAACGGGAGGTTCACCTCCGCAACATCGAACTGAACGCTCTCTGTGCAGAAGTTCTCCTCGGTCCCGAACGTGACCGGCAGTGTGATGCTCCACAGAGGGAACACCGGATGTGGGCCCACTCCAGAGAATGGACGAGAGGGAGTCAGCTTGGACTCCGGGATCTGCAGCTGTTTGAACACTGCATAGCTGATGACGTTGAGGCCGGCCCCTCCGTCGATCAGCACGTGATAGAGCCTGACGTTGGATATGACAAGGGCGGTGACTAGAGGTAGTACACCGGCCCCAGCCATATTCTCCGGGCAGTCGGATGCCCCGAAAGAGATGGTGGTGTTCATCCACCTCTGGTGCGGCACCGCCTTCGGGACCCCCGGCTTCGCCGAAAGGACTTCTCGGCGAAGGGTCTTCAGGTCCCGCCAGGAGACAAGCTCCCAGCTCCCGCCGTACATTACGTACACCTTCTTGCGGTGGTCGTCATTGTCGGAGTCGGAGTTGTCGTCGTGGTACACGCCCCTTAGCTCCCGAGTGGGGGATTGGTACCCCAGCTCCTTCTCCCCAGCAGCAGCCCCGCTGTCGGAGACCTTCTCCTTGCCAGGCCGCTGGCGAGGAGGGGGTGAGCCGTCCTTGGAGGACTGCTCACGCCGCCCACTGACCCGCTTCGCGAGCTTCTAAATCTCGCGGCAGTCAGCGGCGCTGTGGCGAGTGGTGGGATGTACTGGGCATGAACCTCTGCTGCCACCTTGCGGGCGCGGACGTTTACCATGCACGTTCTGGCCCCCAGCCGCTGCCGCAGCAGCTGGCGCCGCTGCTGCAACGACTGGTCCGCCAATATGTGGCTCCCCGCGACTCTGGTTCTTGTTCTTCTTCTTCTTGCCACCACCCTGAGGGGTAGCACCGGAGCCACTAGCTTTGGCGTCTCCGTCTTGGGGGGCTGAGTGCCATGCGCGGCCCTCAGCGGCCCTGGCACACTTGTCTGCCAGGGAGAAAAGTGTGGTAACGCTTTCCACCTCATGCGTCGCCAGCTTCTCGAGCATCTTCTCGTCACGTATCCCCTGTCGGAAAGCAGTGATAATAGATGCATCAGAGATACGAGGAATGGTACCCCGTACCTTGGTGAAGCGCGAGATGAATGCCCGGAGCGTCTCTTCGGGTTTCTGCCTCACAGCGTGGAGGTGAGCCTCCACACCATGCTGCTGGTATGCACTGGCGAAGTTCGCAGTGAACCTTGCACAGAGCTCCTCCCAGGACTGGATCGTCCCAGGAGTAAGGTTCATGAGCCAAGTCTGGGCTGGCCCGGTCAAGACTATATGAAAATAGCTCGCCATGACAGCGTCGTTACCACCAGCTGCTGTGATGGCAGTAACGTACACCTGCAGGAATACCGACGGGTTAGTGGTACCGTCGTACTTCTCCGGCAGGTGTGGGCGGAACTTGGACGGCCATGCCACCGCGTGGATGCATTCTGCCAACGCAGCACAGCCCACCCCAGCCACCGGGGCGCCCAACTGTATCCGGGCGTTCACCGGAGGCATGGGTGCCGCCACGTCCAAGTCAGCATTGAGGTTGCGGCCCTCAATGCTGAGACGGCGCTCTCGCGCCCTCTCCATAGAGATGCAGGCGTCCTCACCTGCGCGCCTGCGGTTGAGCTCCGCCCGCAGGTCTTCTGTTTGTGCACCCCTCACTGTGGGGGAGCGCACAAATGCCGACGCGCCGCCCTGGCGCCGGTGGTAGTGTACCACCGCATTACCAGGCGGAGGTCGTTGCCCAGTCTTTGTAGAACTGGGGGAGGTCTGAGCCAGATGGAGGAGACGGTCGACGTCGTCCCGCCACTGCCTCAGGGCGTCTGGCGAGGCTGCAGCAGCCGGGGGGTTGCGAAGCAACTCCCTCGACGGGCGCCCTGTCTCTTGCCGACGAGCAGCTCGCACCGGTGCCGACGGTGGCTGCTCCACAGGCACGGTTGCCCCTGGAGCAGGAACGCGAGAAGCGTGTGGCGTGGAGGACGCCACACCCTCCGTCATCTCCACGTCGTCCACCCGAACCATGGAGGCGAGCAAGAGATGAACCGAAACTAGCTATCTCCCCTACCTGGCGCGCCAAAATGTCGTGGTGTGTCAAACCACAGCCGGGTGGCGGAATGCACCCGTCTAAGGCCAGAGGGTGAGTACTCGGGGGTTAGCTAGCGACTAGTTCGATCTTGCTCAAGAACACGATGAACACAACCGATTTAGAGTGGTTCGGGCCACCGGAGCGTAATACCCTACGTCCACTGTGAGATATATTGCTCTTAGTATGAATGAGTCTATCCTCTGCCCTGCCGGGCTTGCCCTTCCTCTAGCAAGCGTCTCCCTTTTATAGACCAAGGGGATGCGTACACAGGCGTTCAGACCCCGATAGGTGGGTCTAACGTGGATGTATAATATACTGCGCAGAAAGCTTCAATGGAGCTACAGTGGTTGAGAATCTCTTCTCGGATACGCTTCATTGCCTTGTAGACTCTCTGACCGAGGGGGGTTTTATTTGTCCCATCGGTGAGGCGCCCGTTGGGGCAATGTAGCTTGCGGCGTAGTCTGTCGAGGCTACCGTGTAGGCGTCATAATGGCTGAAGCTGAGCCGTCGTGTCCAACTGGCATAGTAGACTGACATACGCGCCGTGGGCGGCGCCAGCGACTGCACTGTGCACCTTGGTAACACGCGACCAACAGTGCAACCTGGCAATAGCCGCCTCGGGCTTTGCTGTAGCAGAGCGCTCCTCCGCCTACCGCATTGAATGCGGTAGGTAGGCGAGTCTTCCAGTGGAAGCCATGCGGCCCCGCGCGCGTGCCCGTACCTACGGACACGTGGCGGCTCCGGACCAGCCCCAGGCGGGGTGTCGGTCCCTCCCGGCTGAGGGGTTCGATTAGTATATGGGGGTCCGGGACCCGGCGGGGATCCGGGGCTCCCTGGGAGGTCCGGGGCCCCCAGCTGTTTTGGCTGAGGGCTACCTCCTCCGGGACATGTGGCGTCGCCGGACCCTCCCCAAGCGGGGAGCGGGTCCGGGGCCGTTTGCTGGGAGAGTAGGGTTCCGGACCACAGGGGTCCAGCTGCTCGGCCGTCAGGGCATAGTTAAGGATAACTACGAGACTCTTGCCTAGACACAGCAAGAGGGGGCACCCCAGTCCTGGGGTACCGACAGTTGCAGAGGATGAGCTCAGCCTTAGAAGCTTGGAGATCTAGCCAACGCCTGCACCGCCCCCATGGTCGGCGCCAAATGTCGTGGGCTTTTTAGGGTACCCACAGTCGGGTGGCGGAATGCACCCGCCAAAGCCCAGAGGGTGAGTACTCGGGGGTTAGCTAGCGACTAGTTCGATCTTGCTCAAGAACACGATGAACACAGCCGGTTTAGAGTGGTTCGGGCCGCCGGAGCGTAATACCCTACGTCCACTGTGTGTTGTATTGCTTAAGACTGAAGAGTTGGAGATCAGTCCAGCGTGCGACTGTGTGTGCTTATGATGTACAGCGAGCGCCTCCCTTTTATATCTCAAGGGGACGCATACATGGCCGTTGGGTCCCCGACAGGTGGGCCCAACCGGTGCGGTATAGAATAACATATTGTTCATACATTATGGCGTCGCAGGCGAAGGAGATCACTCTCCCGGATTTCCTTGCCTGCTCCTGGAATCCCCCTTTCAGCATGTCCAGGCGTTGTCCTGTCGGAACGGCGCCAGGCGTAGCTAGCGGCGTCGCATACCACGTAGCTGAACGGGACGTGTAGCTTGCGGCGTAGGCGGCATGATGGAAAAGTGTCGTGCCGTCGTATCCAATTAAGGCGGCAGAGGGGCTCTACGCGGGTGCGGCGCAGGCGGCTGCACTGTGTTACTCGGTAATACGCGGTCCACAGTGAGGCCTGACAAAGGCTGCCCCGCGTGCCGCGGTGGCAGAGCGCCCTCAACCATCCGCATTGAATGCGGTGGGTGGGCGAGTCTTCCAGCGGAAGACTCGCGCTCGAGCCTGCGCCCGCGCCTACAGGACACGTGGCGGCTCCGGACCCCTGGGTGGTATGTTGGTTCTGGAACTCGGCTGTCAATTCGGAGCTTCCCTTCCTCAGGGACACGTGGCGTCTCCGAACTCGTCCCGAAGCGAGGAGCAGGTCCGGGGCCGTTGGCTCGGTGAGGTAAGGGCCTGACCCATGGGGCCCGGCTGCTCCGCCCTTTTCCGTGTAGTCACGGAAGACTACGCGAGCCTTGCCTTGCCGTAGTAGAAGTGGGTATCCCTGCTACAGGGTACCGACAAGATGTATTACATATTGCAAGATATGGCCAAAAGGTGTAGAGCCACCATATTGCTATTGCCAGATGCGTTGTGTTCCTAACATATCTCATGATTACGAGACTTTTGGCCAGAGGTATTGGTCTTGTAAGAATATCGAGTAGTCCAAAAAGCATAGGTATAGATATTTTTTTCTTGAACATGTTTGTCAAGTGTTTGTTTTTATTTTCTCTAATAAATTTGTTTCATTTCTTGTTTATGAAAGAGCGCTGTCGATAACACGAATACTCATTATTGTCATTTTCATGAGTGGATTGACACGTGGATCACTCGTTGTGATCAGCAATATATGGATGGCGTGGTTGAAGAAGGTGGATCATGATGTACGCATGTGCGAGCGCGAGAAAGCAGAACGAGCGGGACGTGGAAACGATGCTGGCCGTGAATGAGGGATGTTGTATTGGTCCGTTTCATTCGGATCAAGCCTGCTATCCGAATAAGTTATGTTCCTTTGCGATCAATATGTTGCGTGTTTGTTTCGGAAGTCTCTTCTGACTTTCTATGTATTGTTTTTTACTGCGTCCTTTATATGTGTACTCCTTATGTTCTGGAGGTTGTTTTCATTTGAAATAAAATCGTATATCATCCGGCAATGAGAAATTATCATACTAGTACTCTGAAAAATGCAATAAATTCGGTCAACTACCTGCACAATCGGTCACCAGAATCAATAAAGTTTCTGCACAATGTTTAGTTACACCGACGGACCGTCCGTCCCATAGGATCCGATAATCCGCCTGTTAAGATGTTCGGACATCGAAATCGTATTTTAATTTTTCCGGACGTCCGAACCGCTATTATTTTCGGAGGTCCGAAACCGCTCGTTACTACTGTGTGGGTTGCCACGTCCGAACAGCTATTACTTTTGGAGATCCGAAACCGCTCGTTACAATAGTTTGGCAATAAGGACTGCCTATCCGGATGAAATGGCGATACGACCTATCGTCGTTTGAAACACTACTGTGCTGCTACAATGCTGCTACAGCGCGGCTATAGCCGGCTGTAGCTCGGCGGTAGCGCCTTCTGCCAGTTCATCCGGCGGAAGGTAGCTACCGTCGATCCGGCGGTAGGTTTGTTGGCCGTGCCGGATGAACTGGCGGCTGGATGACATATTTGCAAAAAAAAATTAAGTATATATTTTTGAAAAATCTAAAACAAATAATGTAAAAATTAAAAAAAATTCGTTTTTTAGGAAGGGCCGTGTAGCATAGCATTGGTGTCTTAACCGTTTGGCTCCGGCTCTGCTAGCGCTAGGGGAAGAGAATGAGCCGTAGCCTAGCTTCTGCGTGGACCGGTGGGCCGACTGAGCTCCTCTTGTGGGGATGGGTTTACCTTTTCAGAGCTTTCTCCTCGGACCCATCTCTCTCTCTCGCATGTGGGCATGTCTTGCAGGTCGGCCCTGTTTGGTTTGATTGTGCTAGTAAGTAGTATAAAGTTTGACCATTAATTACGGGTATTAAATGAAGTCAATTTGCAAAACTAACTCCACAATCCATATGCTACTTCGCGAGACGAATCTAATGAGGTTTTTGATCGCGTGATTAGAGAATGGTTACTATAGCATTACTATAGCCAATCATCAATTAACTATTGTTATTAGATTCGTCGCGCAAATTTGCACTCATCTTTGAAAAAGTTTTGTAAATAAACTTCATTTAGTACGTCATGCATGTAAGATTCTTTTTGTAACGCGAGTAGCGCAGACAAACCAAATAAGGCCGAAGGGTGGTAACCAGTAGTGAAAGCATACCCCCATCAACAAGAGTGGAAGGATCCCGCTAGCTGTTTCCATGGACTGACTGTTTGTTTATTTACCGGAACATGGATTCGGCTCTCAGCGTCGCTGTCCTGTCGGCATGGCTGGTGGCAGCAGCAACAGCCTGAATTAGGTGCTCGATCGCTCGCTGCACATAGAACGCCAGTGCTAAGGCCTCCCACAGTGTGCGAGTGGTGACAGAAATATAAAGAGCGCCACTGTACGAAACAGGCATCGCTTTTGTTGGGCTGTAGTGGCAAGCATTGCTTGTGGATCTCGTGAAATAGTAGAATAAATAAAATAATGAAGCATCCGGAAGAGCAAGAGACGGCAAAACTTCAGTTTTTTTGTTTGTTTAATCCATGGGCATCGGTAGTTTTCTTGGTTTGGACATCGCTGGTTGCAGTGTTGAGAGTGAAGCCCAAATACTCTCCCTCAAATTGAAGCATCACTCAAGCGATACACTGTGGAGGGCCTAAGTGCTAACCCTTCATCATCATCATTCGTCAACCGCACACAAAACTACTACTGGAGAGTGGAGTACAGTAGTAGTAGTATATACTACGAGGCGCCTGCGGCACGCTCGATTCTAACACGAACCTTCCAGTAGTTAGTTTATGCACGTACGCGCATGCACGCCCGCCCGACTAGATGTCCAAGAATGAAACGCTACGAAGCTACAGGAGCAGCCGCACGTTGCTCGCTTCCGTGGTCGTGGCACATGCATGCGGCCGGCGTCGCAGCCCACCACCCACGGGAACATGGGCATGGGGGTATGGGACGGCATGACCGTGAGAGGGGCGCAGGTGGACCAGAGCGCAGGAGTAGAAAAGCCTGCTCTGAGCCCGTAGTATGCACTGCGCATGGGCGAGACCGTACGCGGCCTGTGCTCCTCTGTACAAGTGTAGTAGTACGTACGAGGCGCATGAAAAGGAGGAGAGGCGCGCCCCTTCCCCCACGTGGCCTCCTGCTCGGGCACCGCACCCTCACCGGGCCTGGCCTCGTATTCCCGGCCCACAAACCCAACAACCCCGTTCCCGCGAAACCCGAACGGGATGATGGATGGCGCCCCGTCCCGCCCGACTCCCAAAAGGTCCGCGCCTCCGGAGGCGGACCTCTCCCTACCCCTACACACGGCGCGCGAACCCGGACAAACACAAGAGGAGCTGAGCTGAGGGAAGCGAGTCCCATCATCCCACACCGCACCACGCCACCACCTCCTCTCTCGTCAGCCTCTCCCTCTCCCCCGCAGGCTGCTGTCTGGTACAGCTGCTCTTCCCCCCCCCCCCCCCTCTCTCTCTCTCTCTGGTCTGAGTGCTCAGCCCCAAAGCTGGTTGTTGGTTGTACAGCGTAGGGAATCAGGGGCGCGCGCCCAGTGGTGGAGGCAAATCGGTCACATCCAAAGCCGGGGGGATCATCGATCGTCTCGTCTCTTCCAGGCCAGCTCGCCGCCACCTGCTAGCTTCTCTGTGCCGCGCATGGCCGCGCTGTAGCCGGAGGCTAGATCCTCTCCTGCATCCACGAAAGCGGCCGCGCGACAGAGGAACATCAACGAAGCAGCAGAGCAAGGATGGGGGAGAAGCTCGCGGCGGACGCGGCGGCGGACCAGGATGACGGCCAAGCTGGGGCGGCGGCGATGCCGGACGGCGTCCAGTACTGCAGCGAGCACCCCTACCGCCCCGGCAGCGCCGCCGCGGCGGCGGCCGTCGCCGGCGGAGGGATATGCGCCTTCTGCCTGCAGGAGAAGCTGGGCCGCCTCGTGTCCTCCTCCAAGTCCAGCCCCTTCTTCCCGCTCGGCGGCCACCCGCCGCCCTCGGGGTCCCCGTCGTCGCCGCCCTCCTTCCGCCGCGCGCCCGAGCCCCCGCCGCCGCTCCGCCCGTCCGCCGCCTCGCGCAAGTTCATGGCTTTCCACCGGAAGAAGACGCCGTCCTCCTCGTCGTCCTCCTCCTCATCGGCCTCCGCGGCGCTCTCCGCGGGAGGCGGCGGGCTCAAGCGGAGCAAGTCCGTGGCGCCCCGGCCCGAGGAGCAGTTCCCCTACTCCTCGGCGTCGTCGCTGGCGGCCGATAGCCCGCGCAAGAAGAGCTTCTGGTCCTTCCTCTACCTCTCGTCCTCGTCCGCGTACGCGCACCAGGCCGCCGCCGCGCCGTACGCCGCCAGCGGGGGCGCCGCCGCCGCGAGGCGGAAGTCGGTGTCCGTCGCGTCCGCGGCGTGGGCGTCCAGGGCGAACGCGGGCGCGCCGGACCAGCAGCGGCGCGGCGGGGCGGCCGCGTCATCCACTCTGGGGCGGGCGCTGGAGGCCATCGGCGAGCCGGAGAGCCCCAGCCAGAGCCAGGTGTCGTCGTCCTCGTCCTTCGGCCGGAAGGTGGCGCGCTCGCGCTCCGTGGGCTGCGGCAGCCGCAGCTTCTCCGGCGACTTCCTGGAGCGCCTCTCCAACGGCTTCGGCGACTGCACGCTCCGGCGCGTCGAGTCCCACCGCGAGCCAAAGCCCCACAAGATGCGCGGCGGCGGAGCGCTCGGCCACCTCGGCGGCGCCGGCGCGGACGACGACGAGGACGACGACGTGTACGCGAGCCAGCACCGGATCAAGTGCGCGGGGTTCTTCGGCGGCCTGGGCCCCGCGTCGTCCTCCTACTGGCTCTCCGCGGCCGAGGGCGCGGCCGGCGGCGCGAGGAAGTCCGGCGGCCGGAGCCACCGGAGCTGGGCGTGGGCGCTGGCGAGCCCCATGAGGGCGCTGCGGCCGACGACGAGCGCCACCTCCACGAAGACCATCACCGTCGTGCCGCCCAGCCACGTGACCAGCAACGGCACCACCTCGGCGTCGGCATTGTCCATATCGTCCCCGACGCCCCCGTCCTCGGAGGCGGCACCACCACCACCACCAGCACTAGCAGCTCCAATGGCGACGGTGACGGCGACGGCCGCGAATTGAATTCCGAAGCTGCATGGTCGGTTAATCTCCCACCCTTTCCTTGTCGAATCGCCGCTGCTGGCTCTGCTTGGATCGCCGCGTATACATGTCATCCTCACTCGCTGCCGTTCCCTGTGTGTGCGTGTGTAATTTGAACAACAAACCGTTCATAAGTGGAAGAATGTGCTGTGGATTTTGGGTTTGATCGTGCTTCTAGTCCTGACGCCTTGTCTGTTAGACTAGCAATGGTACACCTGAACTTGTGTTCTATTGAATCACCTTCTTTTCAACGGTTCTTTCGCTTAATCCGACCCAAAACTCCATCAGCTGCCGAACAAAAACTGTCACATTCTAATTGTGCACTCCCCGTAGTAGTGCTTTTCAAAAACTTGAGCTCATTTGATGCGCTGCACCCGAATTAAGGATCCGGTAGAAGCCACCATAACTCGGATCCGAAAAACACAGTGACGGTCGTCACCATAACGACGACGCATTGGGGTAGTTGGGGGGATGCAGTAGAGCTGGAGAGGGCGTAGCAGAAGGTGACAAGGATTGTTACTGCCAGAGTGACCATTTTGTCAGTTCAGTAGGTGGGCAGAGGGCAGGCCAGCTAGGCAGTAGCGCGGGCAGCCACATCCTACCAGTACCACCTGCAAGTACAAGCACAGTTTGACCACGCTCCCCTAGCTATCTAGCCCTAGCTGGCTGGCTGCTGCCGGCGCAGCGCTGCCCGTGACCACTGGCATGCACAGTCTCTGTTTGCGTCTTTGGCTCGGCTCCGTGCTCCGCCTCCGCGATTCGTATCTCTGCCTCTGCCGCGCACGAACCCTCGGGCAGGCAGAGCTCGGCCGTGGCCCATGGCCGTGACCATGCCATCGGCCATTGCATTGTGATCGATGATCGCAACACCTCCGTCCTCCAGCGGCCCGGTGACAGTGAGAGGTCAGCAGTCGCCGTAACACAAAGGTACTCGCGAACTCCGAAGCCATGGAAACCCCTTCCGCGTGTGGGAGAGGGAGAAAGCCCGGTGCGAGAGCTGAGCAGTGGCGCGGCCGGCCACTGTGGCAGCGGTGGCACTGTGCCAGCCGGTGCTCCCCTGCAGCAACGCGACAGCGACGCGACGACATGGGGGGCACTGTTCCGAGGCGCGGGGGAGAGGGTGGCGCGGGGACCTGGGAGGGCGATCAGCGGTGGCGCCGAGAGGCGAGCAGCTTTGGGCAAGGGGGGCGAGGGCCACAGCACATAGGAGGGGCGGTCTCGAGAGATGGCCGGGCGGGGGCCCTTTTATCACGAGGCCGGCGTCGGCTTGCCCTTGGCGCGGTCTCCTCCTGTCCTGGCGACTCCGTCCGGTCCGACTCGGGGACCGATCCGTCGTCAGGATGATCTAGAGATCCGAATTCTTAAAACAAATTTTATATTTTAAATATATATGTTTAAAATTTTATGCTAATTTTTTTATATTATCAAGCATATTATTACACATAAGAATAAAATTTTGTATAAATTTTTTTATGTATTATTTGCTCCCTACAATTAAAAAATTGAAAAAAGATTCGAATCCGTATCCGATCCGTATTCGAATTTTTATATCTATTATTTGAGAATATATATGATAAATTTGAGGTTTAGTTTTTATGAATCTTTACAAGATCAATGTTAAATACAAGGCTATGAATTTATATAGTAAATTATATATCTTATTTATCCATAATCGAAGAAAAATGACCAAAAATCTGGCATTCGAATAAACATCCGAATTCATCCTGTCCCGTGAGGTACTCCCTCCTCCCGTGCATCGGTGCATGCACGCACCAGTCAAATTGGTCGCGTCCTCGGAGTATCTCCAGCAATAGCTTCTAAATCAGATCCTCTAAATATTAAATGAGGACTGTCTCTATTTCTAGAGGCTTCTAAATTTGTTTCAACTCCATCAATAGTCCCCAATTTTAATATATAATAGAGGGCTCCCTAGAGCCCCCTAGGAATGGAGGGTGGAGGAGGGATTTTGGAGGCCTCTGTAAAATAAAGTGTGAAGTAGAGAGTCTGCTGGAGTCTATTTTTTTAACTTAGCTCCCTAAATTTAAGATAGAAAACTGTTTAGACGGTCTGCTAGAGTTGACTGGTCGTTTCAGGAGAAAAAGGCGCCGGGCCCCGAGACCGCGACGGCCCGACCACCCGGATCTTGTCTCGTCGTTCCGTCTCGCCGCCCGCCCGCCCTGCCCTCCGTGAGCCTCTCCGATTCCCCGGACGCGCTCCGCTGCGCAACGCATGCTCGCCCGATCGCGACGCGTCGCCGGTGGACGGGGGCTGCGGCGTTGCCGGTGGAAACGGTGGCCGGGCTGTCCCTGTCCCCGGTACAGGCACGGCGGCGGGCTTCGGTTGGGGGCGTGGGGCACGTGACGCAGCGGCGGCTCTGGCGCCGCGCCCGGCCCCAGCGGCCGAGGCTCCCCCACCGGAAACGCACATGCGGCGCCGGTGGTACCGTCCCCGTCTTCTATTCTTTTCCGTTTCCCGTTGGACTGGAATGGGAGCTCGTGCCGTCGGCCGCCGCCACTGCGTCGTGTTTGGCTGAATGGCTGGCCTGCAGTGGCGCAGTGCGCCGCCGCCCAAGGGCCAAGGCCCTGGCCCTGCCCCTCGGCCTACCTCACGGCACGGTGACCGGCCGCGCTAGCAAGAGACGCTGCAGGTGCGCGTACAGGGGCGTGCCGGCGGCTGCAGATGGGATCGGAGGAAGGATCGTGTGGGTGCCCGGGTGGCCGGGTGGAGCAACGCGACGCAGACAGGGCAGTTATGCCCGGCGGGGAGCTATGAATGCTACTAACTTTCGGCTTGGCAGTGGCCACACGAGTCAGGAGTGATGACTGATGAGCGTCCCGTGGACCGATTGAAGCTGCGGCGAGCTCGCAATTGATCGCCGGAACCAGGCGAGGTCCAACAAATTCCAAGCGAGCTGCGCATGCACGGTTCGGTTGCAGCGGCTGGTGCCGATGCGGCAGGTACAGCGAGCAGCCGTCCCAGCCCCAGAACGAACGAGATCCTGGCGAGATTCCCGTCCCGGCGGACAGGTCGACAGCAGCAGGACAAGGCGGCGCGGCGTCCGTTTCTGATGCGGCTTTTTTTTAGCAGGTTTCTGAAGCGGCTTGGAAATGGGGAAGCCGGGCCGCATGGCTTCGAGTTTTTTTTGAACTCTCATCTGGATACAACTATAATATCTGTTCATATATATACACACCACCCTACACACACCACACTCATACCATCCGTGTACAATTAAACCTACAACTACACACAGATACGAAGACCGTGTTCTTCTAAAGATCACCGGAAACCCCCTAAGGCTTCGTAGACGACGAACGCGTCGTAGTTTCTTTGTAACTCCACGCAAACGTGAGAGGCAACGAAAATTTTATTTAGGGTGAACCCGGTGAAAGACGAGAGTTGCGATTTGAGAATCAAAGTCGCGCCGGCTGCACGCTCACCGGCTGTGCTAGCCACCCGAGTGTAGGGAAACGGGTAGGCTACGCTAGCATCACTACCGCATAAACCCAAGATACTTGCGAGTAGAAGATCATAGATCGTTACCACTAGACGCGCAGCGCAGCGGAAGAAGTCGCGCGTCGATGTAGAGGAAGTAGTCGATCACGTCCCACGAACCGAGCTCCTCGTACTTGATCCCAGCAGCCGATCAGCGCAGCAGTCGCAGCAGCGCCTCCACGGAGTCCACACGTACGGGGATGAAACGCCGGGCGTCGGTGTGCTAGCACCGCACGCACGGCAAGGGCGGCGGCTGAGAGAGAGGGAGGGGCGGCGGCTAGGGAGGTGGCGCGGCTCAGGTCATCGCCCCCCTAGCCCCTCCCTCATATATATAGGGCGTACTAATGGGCTTCTATCTCATAGGCCCATTAGTAACCCTAATCCCTCTTGGATCAATATCCACTTGGGCCTTTAAACCGTATTGTGATGATGGGCTCTTGTGCATATCACCAACAATCTCCCACTTGCACTAGAGACAATCATACATGCAAGCTTTCCAACATTTCAAATCCCTTAAGTGTGTGACCCGTTAGGTTCATGTGTAGGTGGTCGTGATCGGAAATCATTTCCGAATCACAAGTCAATAGCGGCACCTAGCAGGGCATAGTGACTCACAAATACACATAAAGATCATATCGGCCGAACCATAGATATACTCATACACCGATCCCTTTGCCACACGATACCAGTCAAGCTCAAAGCGAGATGCGTGCCACCTTTGTGATAGCTCGACCATTCTCTCGATCTAATAGTGGATTCTATTCATAACTAATCTTTAGTCATCATGATTAACTCTTTAATCACTTTGGCATGGCCATGCACTTTCAAATCCAACTATCTCGAGGGGCCCAGAGATATCTCTCCCGTTATCTAGGAGGGGCAAATTCCATCTTGATCCGCTCACATCTCATTCCATGTTTCATGACATACCTGTAAGCTGCTTTTGTAACTACCCAGTCACGGAGTAGCGTTTAGCAGCCCCAAGATGCACCACTACACACAGTGAGAAACAATGGCGATCTCAGGTCTAAGGATTCAGTAGGTATAACACTCAAGAACAACTGATGGCACATACAAAATAACAATCCCAACATTGTCTTGGAGTGGGTCAATCCAACACCATGTTCACCAACATGTGTCCACATCATTAATCCGATATCTCCATATCCATGATCCATGAAACATGATCATCAATTAATGCATGTGCTAGTCTCAACGTCGTTGTTGTCCCACACAACGACATAAACTAGGGATAATTTAGAATCATATCATTTTCAACAAAGAGTTTCACGAACAAGTCACATACTTGATAATCAATGTAAAATAATCATCCATGGAACAAATAACAATTATTTATCATTACATAAACATACTCATGACACAAAATCTCCCACGCACACTAGAATCACTAATGTAAGTATCTAATACCCATAGATCTCATGTGCGCCTCATGCTTTGATTGTGGGAGAGGCTTCGTCAACGGATCAGCAACGTTTGAATCCGTGTGCACCTTGCAAACCTTCACATCACCTCTCTCAACAAAGTTACGAATGAGGTGATACTTTCGCAGTATATGTCTGGACTTCTTAGTTGTTCTAGGCTCCTTTGCTAGTGCAACGGCACCACTATTATCACAATAGAGGTCCACTGGACTGGACGCACTAGGAACAACACCCAAGTCAGAAACAAACTTTCTGATCCAAACAGCTTCTTTTGCAGCTTCGGAAGCTGCAATATACTCGGCCTCTGTCGTCGAATCAGCCACCGTATCTTGCTTGGAACTCTTTCAGCTCACTGCCCCACCATTAAGGCAGAAAACAAAACCGGATTGCGATTTGGAGTCATCTTTGTCTGTTTGAAAACTAGCATCGGTGTAACCCTTTACAAGGAGCTCATCTTCGCCTCCAAATATTAGGAACATATCCTTAGTTCTTCTCAAGTACTTAAGGATACTCTTTACAATTGTCCAGTGAGGTTCACCGAAATCTGACTGATACCTGCTCGTAACACTTAGAGCAAAGGAAACATCTGGGCGCGTGCAAAGCATAGCATACATGATCGACCCTATGGCTGAAGCATAAGGAATCGTACTCATCCTCTTTTGCTCATTAGGTGTCGTAGCACACTGACTCTTGCTTAGAGTAATGTCATGTGACATTGGCAAGAAACCTTTCTTGGAATCTTGCATATTGAACCGATTCAGTATCTTGTCAATGTACGTGTCTTGGCTCAATCCAATTAGCCTTTTTGATCTATCTCTATAGATCCTAATACCCAGAATATAAGCCGCCTCTCCTAAATCCTTTATCGAAAAACTCTTTTTCAATGAGGTTTTAACGGCTTCAAGCATTGGAATATCATTTCCGATCAGTAATATGTCATCCACATATAGGACCAGAAACACAAGTGCGCTCCCACTAGCCTTTTTGTAAACACAAGGCTCATCTTCATTCTTGATGAAGCCAAACCCTTTGACTACTTCATCAAAACGAATATTCCAACTCCGAGATGTTTGCTTCAATCCATAGATGGACCTCTGAAGCTTACATATTTTCCCAGCATTTTTAGGATCGACAAAACCTTCAGACTGTGTCATATACACATCCTCACTTAGATGTCCATTAAGGAAAGTGGTTTTGATATCCATTTGCCATATCTCATAGTCATAATATGCGGCAATTGCTAGGAGAATCCGAACAGACTTTAGCATTGCGACGGGCGAAAAGGTTTCCTCATAGTCAACACCTTGAATTTGTCGGAAACCTTTCGCCACCAATCGTGCCTTATAGATGTGAACATTTCCATCCATGTCTAATTTTTTCTTAAAAATCCACTTACAATCGACAGGTCTTACACTGTCAATCTGATCGACCAAGTTCCAAACTTGATTATCATGCATGGATTTTAACTCGGATTCCATGGCTTCAAGCCATTTGTCGGAGTCGGGTTCCATCATTGCTTCTTTGTAGGTCAAGGGCTCATCATTTTCCATCAATAATACATGGTGCTCCTCCGTAATAAGGAGGTTGAGCTTGTCAGTAGCGCGACGTGCCCTTATAGACCTTCGTGGGGCTGGTGCCTCAACTACGGGTTGTGCAACATCTTGCACATCCCGTGGATCTTCAGTGGGTGCTGAAACAGTTTCGGGTGTTTCCTAAATTTCTTCAAGTTGCACCTTGCTCCCACTAAATCCTTTTGAGAGAAACTCCTTTTCTAAGAAAACACCATTGCGAGCGACAAACACTTTGCCTTCCGCCTTATTGTAAAAATAATATCCTTTGGTTTCCCTAGGATACCCCACAAAGAAACATTTGTCTGACTTTGGAGTGAGCTTATCTGACATCAAACGTTTGACATAAGCCTCACATCCCCAAACTTTGAGAAAAGATAATCCGGGACGCTTCCCAGTCCATATCTCATATGGTGTCTTCTCAACAGACTTACTTGGAACCCTATTCAGTGTGAACGCAGCAGTTTCAAGAGCATAACCCGAAAATGACAATGGAAGATCAGCTTGGCTCATCATGGACCTAACCATGTCCAACAAGGTTCGGTTCCTCCGTTCGGATACCCCATTCCATTGAGGCGTTCCGGGCGGAGTTAGCTGCGGAATAATTCCACATTGCTTCAAATGATCACCAAATTCAAGGCTCAAATATTCTCCTCCACGATCAGATCGCAGAAATTTAATTGTCTTGCCTAATTGATTTTGTACTTCATTCTGAAATTCTTTGAACTTTTCAAACGATTCAGACTTGTGCCTCATTAAGTAGATATAGCCATGTCTACTAAAGTCATCAGTGAAAGTAATGAAGTACTGAAAACCACCTCTGGCTATTGAGCTCATTGGTCCACATACATCGGTATGTACAAGTCCCAACAAGTCACTCGCCCTCTCACTCTGACCAGTGAAAGGCGCTTTGGTCATCTTTCCAAGCAAACAAGACTCACATGTGTCAAATAATTCAAAATCAAATGAGATTAACAATCCATCTTTATGGAGTTGTTCAATGCGCTTCTCATTTATATGACCTAAGCGACAATGCCAAATAAAAGTGGGATTCAAATCATTTGGTCTAAGCCTCTTAGTATTAATGTTACAGACAGATTTATCCTCAAGATCAAGAACATATAATCCATTCACCAATGGACAATGAGCATAAAAAATACCATTGCAAAAGATAGAACAACGTTTGTTCTCAATTACAATCTTAAAATCACCAACTTCTTCCAAACATGAAGAAGAAATAATGTTTTTGCTCAAAGCAGGAATGCAATAACAATTATTTAATTCCAAAACTAATCCGGAGGGTAGAGACAAGTGGTAGGTGCCGACCGCCAACACCGCAACCTTTGCGCCATTGCCGACCCGAACGTCCAACTCGCCTCTTGCAAATCTTCTAGTCTCACTTAGACCCTGCAATGATTTGCAAGTGTGAATCATCGATCCAGTATCAAATACCCATGATTCACTAGAAGATAATGCAATATTTATTTCTATAACATTTATACCTGAAGTGGAAGTCTCACTTCCCTTCTTCTTCTTCTTTTCTTCCAAGTACTTCTTGCAGTTCCTAGACCAATGTCCTTTTTCATGACAGTGGAAGCATTCATCTTCAGAAGTAGGGCCAGATTTGGCCTTAGGTGCTGGCTTTAGCTTAGAGCCCGAAGACTCACCACCGGAACTCTTTTCCTTGCCTTTACCTTTGGGATTAGGAGGCGTCCAACGCTTCCTCTTTTTGTTCCCCTTCTGAATCATCATCACATGATTCGGATTCTTCTTAATGCTCTCCTCTGCTGTTTTTAGCATCCCATGCAACTCACTCAATGTTTTATCCAAGCCATTCATCTGAAAGTTCATGATAAAAGGCTCATAGCTCGCCGGGAGCGACTGGAGAATAACATCAGTAGCCAAGTCTTGGTGAAGTTCAGAACCAAGTCTATCCAAAGTCTCAATGTAACCAATCATTTTGACCGCATGAGGACTGACTGGGCTACCTTCTGCCAGCTTGCACGCAAACAAGGACTTTGAGATATTGAACCTCTCAGTCCTGGCTTGGTTCTGAAACATCCCACGCAGCCCCTCGATCATGGTATGAGCATCTGCATGCTCATACTGCTTCTGCAGATCAGGGGACATGGTGGCGAGCATCAGATAGCTGACATCAAGTGAGTCATTGCAGTGCTTCTCATAAGCTCTGCGATCAGCAGCAGTTGCATTGTCAGGGAGATCATCAGGATATGGCTGCTCAAGAACATACTCCTTTTTCTCTTGTCTGAGAACAATTCTCAGATTGCGGTACCAATCAATAAAGTTTGTTCCATTCAACTTTTCTTTCTCAAGAACAGAACGCAAATTAAAAGCGGAATTGTTACTGGCAGACATGATCTACAACATTAAAGTAAAGCAAGATTTCAGCACTAAGTTTATGTAAAGACTTTCATTAACTGATTTAACAAAAGACAACCTACTATATCAAAGTCATCTTCCCTCTAATGACATATAGTAGTTCAAGATCCATAATCACTAAAATTCTAGTGAGCTTTAGCATCACGGCTAGAAAAGTAGTGATACATGTAAGTAACAAATTACTAATCACATCTCTATGCGACTCTTGTTTGTTGGGTGGCATCCAATGCCCCGGCCCCAACCCTATGCCTTAAAGCCCAAAACTGTTTTGATAGCTTTGCTGAGTAAACCAATACTATGCTTGTGAATGTCCGACATCCACCCTATACAAAAGTGATAGCTGAGGGTACTCTACTTTGGTAAACCTACCACACAACAATCAAAATTTATAGGTGCAGCTATTGGTAAAAGGCATCAAAAACTCAAACTTTTCTGAGGGAAGCTATTCTATCATGATTAAAGCATCCACCATATGTAAAAGCATGAAAGAATAGTATGACAGGAAAATAAATATCACAGGCATATAATCATATTATATTGTGAATAGTATGGCCTCTTGCATCACAATGGGCTCCATCGCCATGGCTCCAAGGTGACCTCCATTGCCATCCGTCCTGTCTTGTGGTGATCATCATCGCCATCATGATTGAAACCTCCATGAAAAGATACTAAGCTACTACATCTAATAGCTAGTGAAATAATTACATGAGGATTCAAACATCACAAGTCGACACGCAGGTCGTTATACAATAATGGTGCAACCTCAACCCGGTTGTGTTAACTTGCGACACGCAGGCCGCACAAATCATCACATACATCATCACATGACATTGAGGCCATACCATTCACATCACACCCTGCAAAAACAAGTTAGGCGTACGACGTGTTCTACCAAAGTAGCGCTTGGGAAGCCGCTACAGCGAGAAAGCAACGGCGGTCCGAGTGATCGCATCTATGGAATCCCTATGAAAATCTCATCAGAGTGATCGCATCACCTCAAATCCGAGCCATTCATAATGCCTCAATTTTCACTAGGTCAATCACCTTGACCGTGCAAACTTTGCACTTGAGAAGACTGCATCTACACATGACTTTGATCTGTTGGTTCAATCTGCTGACTATGCACACAGTTAGTCCCGATGGTGATTCCAGCCGGTAGGGACATGTCGTATGCATAACAGAGAAAGAACACAAACTAATCTTTTGTCACATGCCGCGCAATCAACTCGCTCCAGTTTTAACCCCTTATGACCAATTGATCTAATCAAACCGTGCAAAAGTAATAGATCCAATCTACTACAACAACATATCACCTATATGCAAAAGATCCAGACCAAAAACTACGCAAGATGGCTCTGGTACCACTGTAGGGAAACGGGTAGGCTACGCTAGCATCACTACCGCATAAACCCAAGATACTTGCGAGTAGAAGATCATAGATCGTTACCACTAGACGCGCAGCGCAGCGGAAGAAGTCGCGCGTCGATGTAGAGGAAGTAGTCGATCACGTCCCACGAACCGAGCTCCTCGTACTTGATCCCAGCAGCCGATCAGCGCAGCAGTCGCAGCAGCGCCTCCACGGAGTCCACACGTACGGGGATGAAACGCCGGGCGTCGGTGTGCTAGCACCGCACGCACGGCAAGGGCGGCAGCCGAGAGAGAGGGAGGGGCGGCGGCTAGGGAGGTGGCGCGGCTCAGGTCATCGCCCCCCTAGCCCCTCCCTCATATATATAGGGCGTACTAATGAGCTTCTATCTCATAGGCCCATTAGTAACCCTAATCCCTTTTGGATCAATATCCACTTGGGCCTTTAAACCGTATTGTGATGATGGACCTCTTGGGCATGTCACCAACACCGAGCGCTGCCCGGTTCTCGCATGGCTTCGAGTTGGGAACATTGGAAAGCTAACTCACCGCTCATCACCGTCCCGGGTTACGCTTGTCACGTAGCGGCAGCACAGGGCCGCGGACTGGACAACCCCGGATCTTTGACTCGCCAACAGTGCGCCCCCCGTCCGTCACTAACCATCGTCAGCCCGTCTCGTCCTGCCAACCATTCACCACGCACGATCAGATATTAATGTTCAGTTATAAACTAATTAGATTTAAAAGATTCGTCTCGTTATTTATAATTGAACTATGTAATTAATTATTTTTTTAATTACATTTAATACTTTATGCATATATTCGAAAATTTGATGTAATAAATATTATTGGAAAATTTTTAAGAACTAGGACCTCAGATTATGAGACCTCCAGCGCGGCCGGCCACCTCCCGTCCAGTACACCAGCAATCCAGCAGGCAGCGCTGCAGCAACATCTTCAGGTCCGGCACGGGTACACCAATCATTCCGAGCCGCTTCAGAAGAACATCACGGGATCAATCATTTGCTGGGTTACCTCTCGACGCACAGCTTCGAGCCAGTTCATCCGTTCCCATGCTCCCCTGTCCCCTCCTCTACTCATCAGGTCGGTCCTCCCGTTCCGGCCAGTCCACGGCCGCCACCGTTGGGCGCACGCACGCAGCATGTCTCGGTGCCGGCGACCATCAATTGGCACACCCACTTACCCCTGTCCGCGTCCACTTGCCCCTGCACGACTGTTTGTACAGAAGAGTTTTGTCTTGGCTCCGCATGCAGTTTATCCGTCTTCATCTTCTCGTAAAGAAAGCAACGTGCAATAGAGACGACAAGGACAGACAAAAGGAGACGGTTGTTTTTATCCTGGAGCCCCTGCCCGACGGAACGGCAAGCAACATGCAGTAATCCGTCCATGTACCCGTTGGTACGTAACCCCAGAGGCTGCACGGCCAGCAGCGCCCGCCGCCTCGAGTGGAGCTGGAGCGGCATGGGAGGGGAAGCCTCTCACCTGGACACACTACGGATCTGTTAACCAGACAGATGATCAACGCTAATCAAGGCACCGTCGCAGGAGAACATGGACGGCACGAGCGGCCATCATGTTCACCCCGGCCGGGTCTTTTTTTTTTGAACAGAGTGTAATCTCATTACTCAACTGCTAACAGATCGTTAGTGATCATTACAAGAACACTCCCCGGGATAGAGGTGGTGATTTGCTCTTCCCCTGCACACAGTCATAACCCAACTTAGCTAACTCATTTGCAGCTCTGTTACATTCACGAACTCTAAACACACTTAAAACTGATAAAATTTGAAGACGCAAGGGATTTGATCTCTGCTACCAGGACTCCCACTGCGGAATCATCAAAGGCATTGGATGAAAGGCCCTACACCACCATTTTAGCATCCGTCTCCACTATTAGTTTGCCAATACCCAACTCAATGGCTGTCTGAATTCCTTGAAGACAGGCGATCAGTTCACCTTGAAATGCGTTCTGAAGGTGGTCGACCTTGCCCCTTCCAGTTATCACTACATCACCGTCACTGTCTCGAATCAAGAAACCCCAGCTGCCCGATGAAGAACATGATTTAAAACAGGCATCGCAATTGAGTTTCAGAAACTCTACTGGTGGTTTCTGCCATCTTTCTCCTCGACGAACCGGTCTGGATGCACGAATCTACTCTCTTTCAGCTTCCAACCTGTGTTCATGTATGTAGGTCTTGGTGTATCGAGCTATAAGCTCAACCGGCCTTCGTCGCCCTTCTTCCCTGATGATATTGCGCTCTTGCCATATGAACCATAGTGCAGTTATCACCAATAATTTCTGCTCCTCCTCCAGCTCCAATATTCGAAGCACCGCTATTCGAACAAGAGCAGCATCCGCCAGATTTTTCCGGACACTTTCCAGACTTAAGTGTCTTCAAATTTTCTTCTTAGCCATTTTGCACTTAAAGAACAGATGCCCCCCATCCTCACCAGTCGCCCCACATACCACACACTTACCTATTATCTTCATTCCTCTCTGAATTAAATTACCTCGCAGCGGGTGACTATTATGCACTAGCCTCCACATGAAATGCTTGATCTTGTTTGGAACATCCAATTGCCAGATTGATTTCCATATCACATCAGGGGCGTTATTGCTCCCCCTTGCGCTCCCCCTCGATCTCTCTCCGTCAGAATGACATCCCGGTACACTTTGCATGCACTGCGCACACTGAAAGTGCCATGCAACGGCCCAGGATTCCCCCGGCCAGTGGGCTCACATGCAACGGCCGTATTTATTGGCGCGAGTGTATTGACCAAGGATTGGTCCCTGCGCACTCCGTCCCTCCGGCACCGGCGCAGCCTGTGTCACTGTTCCATTGCAATGTGGTGGAGCAGATCAAGATGGGTGCAGGCTGTAGCTGCTGGCGTAGTATTTACAGGTGTGTGTGACTGTGTGTACCTGGTAGCATTGATGCCTCTGGCTGCAAATCTCAGCATCTCAGCTGGCAGCGAAGCCACGGTACAGCCAGCCGCCCATGTCTCCGCACCCTTCTTCGCGCAAAAGTTTCAACAGCAAGCACAGGAGCAAGCTTTGCTTGGCTGCATCTCTTGCTATCAGCAGATGCTCAGAAGAAAGCTCAACATTTTGTTGCATAGAAAGATACTAATGATGCACAGTGGAGGTGCTAATGATGCCATTTTCTTCCATTTCTGTGCTTCAACAGCGCCTTCTTGATTCCTGGCATGACCT
The DNA here is from genome assembly GCF_016808335.1 of Panicum virgatum. NCBI lineage: Eukaryota > Viridiplantae > Streptophyta > Magnoliopsida > Poales > Poaceae > Panicum > Panicum virgatum. The sequence goes on along the minus strand of NC_053145.1, from coordinate 23,915,104 downwards.
GGCGACAAACCAACATCTCCAACAGCAGAGTAGATAGTAAATCTCATCATTACAAAGTCACAAGTTGAATGGAAATTAGTTTGCTGCTAGCAATCAATTGAAGCTCCATTTTACCAATAATAAAGGTAAAATGGTTATCCCAGCAGTTTGAAAGTAGTATCATCATGATGCTCACTTCAGGTACATTAATTTAGAATCGTATGCCAAGCACCAGAGACTAAATGCAAATTAGAATACAAGCCACTTTCCTGTTGCAACTACCGATGCCAATAGCAATATTTCTTGTGAATGCTATTGAGAAGATGTGGCACAATATTGAACCTACTCTGATAAACTTTTGATTTCAAGTCACAAAAAGCTCTATACATAGCAAGAACATCAAACCATCTCTTGTTATATCTATATCATCAAACTTCTGGGTATGCCAAATCATCAAACCAAACATATATACACCATCCCTTGTTATTGTTATTAATCGCAACACTAGCTGTTTTTTTATCTAAACTTTTGCAGGATATTCATGTCTATATCATGAAGAAACCAAGCCACTCTTTCAGACCATCACAAAACAGCTGCAACTATGGCTCGGCGTAGCTTAGTTTATGTAGTTGGGAGTACCTTTTTGCTAGAGAATCAAATATTTTGTTGTAATATAAATGTAACCTACTGTTATTGTTGTAATGGACAGTAGAACATTAATATTATAAATGCTACTAAATGCAGAACATTAATATTATAAGTTCCTACTCTGAGGTGGTACCTTATATTACAATTAGTAGCACAGATGCTTAACCAATTATCTTAACCATTTTAAAAGATTTAAAAGCAAAACAGATACGGCGTTCTTTACCATGTTAATTGGGCTACCCCTTAATACTTGGGGTACAACTGCTGCCTAGGCTATTTAGCACAAACTGAGGGCCGCTACGATCTTATTTGGTTACACCCGAAAAAAATTATAATTTTCTAAAATTTTAACTCCAACTTTCCTATTTCTCTTATTCCCATTAGATCTTGTAAAAAAAATGTACATACCATTTCATAAATGTATGCTCCCCTCTAAATGAAAACATCTACTACTACTATGATAATTACCTCTAAGATTACAAATGAATTATTGCGCGAGGCAATCCACTAGTTCAGATTACATATGTAGTCCTCTTAAAATATTAATGGATATATATGGATTCATATGAACATTACAATTTCATGAAAATTTTCAAATTACTAAGCCAATTTGACAACAGTTGAATGAAGGTTCTAGAAATGCATGTCTTGTTATGCACATCCATCTTCCTTATCTAAGTCATCACCATATGATTTGACATTTTCCCTGTGTCCACCGCACTCTCTTCCAATTGTCCCCTGCTAATTATTAGCACGTGCTAGCTGGTCTCTAGCTTAGGCTCATAATTTTAGAAAAGCGGCATTAGTAGTTTCAAAGGATAAAAATTCCCTTGTCCACTAAACAATCCTTCGTTTTCCTCATGCCCCATCCGCGCTCCATTTCCTTTTTTTTTCATGTGTAGAGCAGCAGGACAACATTAGGAACAATTAAACATGCCAAGATAGTATCAACAAAAAAAATATAAAAAATATTCTAGGAACAAACATAAAATGGTCTTGCAAAAATATTTTAACTTTTTTGAGATTACACAGTACAAAACTCAGTCACTCACAACGCACGCACACTTCACCACTATAAATGTATGAACATAAACCCTATCCCTATGAGCATCTTCAAAGAACGAGCCAGCAAATCCTCGAGATTGACAAAATCACCACAGACGTCTCGTTGTCGACGGGAACGTCACCTACCACTGGAAGCATGACGCCATTAAATTCTAGAAAATTCGCTCCAGTAGGAGTCGAACTCAGGACCTGATGTGCTACCGAGGTTCTTGTAACCACTAGGCTACATGTCCTTTTGTAATAAACATTTTAAATTTGCAAGAAAATATTTTATAGAACTTTTACAAAAGATCTTGTAAAAGAGTTTTTCATAAAATATTGTGCAAAAAGGGTTCTAGATAAGATATTGCTAAAGCTTTTCAACAAATATTTTGTACAGAGTTTTTGACCAAAGTCAACAGAGGAGATCCGTGCTTTATTTATCTAAGCATTATTTAGTTTAGATTCTTTTTAATTCGCTTCCTCGAGAAGTCAAACCTAGGTTTGCTAGATGCTACTTAGATACTCAAACCACTGGGCTAGAGGTTCTTTCTCTTCTACAAAGAATTTTACAGAAGTTCTTAACTAAAAAGTTTATGGGAACTTATTCCAAAATTTAGAGAACTTTTCTCACCACTAGATCTGTGCCCATGCGTTGCTACATGTTGCAGAAATCATAGATAAATGGTACTATAATGCTGGCAAAGAACCTCAGTAGAAAATGTAAATTGCGCATGATTTATTACAATGTAGGGCAGTCTGAGGAGGCATAATTTATTTTTGAAAAGATAAAGGCACACCTGCAATACATCTAATTTTATTCATGAAGCATACAAGGCATCCCATATAATAAAAAAATTTATTGATGATCACATAATAATAACATTAAAAATATCAACAAGCAATTATATAGCAATTGATGGTGTTCAACTCAAGCGCTTGTTACGGGCGATGAAAAAATTTCAGCACAAAAGAGAATGTGATGCATATCCGCGAATAGCAGACATTTGAGTATAAACATAGAATTGAAGTCATGCCGAAGATAAACAGAGCAAATGCACGTAGCATAAAACTAAGCACTCATTCACAAAAGATAACCAGAAAGTACTAAGATTCATTCTTCAATAAAATAATATGATTCTAAATAATTTGGGATGACATCACCTCCATCCAAAATATTATCTGTTGCTTGAAATGTTATTTAAGCACAAACAAATCCAAGCAAAATTTGTACAAACTTAATCAGCAGGGCAGGTTTAGAAATCTACTTTACCTACAATAACGCATATATACAACACCATTAGTGGTGTAGAAATTGAATTGAAATCGACCAGTAAGTAGTCCACAAGCTCTATATAATATTCCAGTAAAAATGCTAATATTGATAGGCAGTGAATAATGCAAGCCCCAAAACCTCAAGAATGATGTGCTGAGATATCTGAACTAGAAAGGAAAAAGTCTACATAACCCCCTCAACTATTGAACTTGGACTACCTAACCCTCCCAAAGTACAAAACCAGTTATTCTACCCCTTAAACTTTTCAAAACCGCCCAAATAACCCCCCAAGGCGGTTTTGGAGGGTGGTTTTGTCTTTTTCTTTTTTATTTATTTCAGCTGAATCTTTGAAAAATCACAACAAATCACATAAAATTTCAAAAATTAAAAGTCCAATTTTGTTGGACTCTACATGAGTAGATCTACATAGTGAATATATAATATTATATATTTTAGTACAAATTTTTTGATGTAGATTCAGATCTATACTTTTTTGCAATTAATGGAAATAATTCATATATGCAATTTCCTTTGTCCAATTGTGATGAAATTTTTATGGTGAGATAACTATTGTATGCTTGAACTCCAGTAAAAACTTTATACTCATTGGATCATTGATACCTTTGTTATAAACTTATTTATGTTCATGCTGGTTAAATTTAAATAAATTTATAACTAAATTATACATGATCCAATGAGTATGAAATTTTTACTAAAGTTCAAGCATACAATAATTAGCACACCATAAAAAATTCACTATAATTGGACAATAAAAATTGCAGATATGAATTATTTCTATTAATTGCAAAAAGTATAGATCTAAATCTACAACAAAAAATTTGTACTAAATCATACCATATTATATATTCACTATGTAGATCTACTCATGCAGAGTCCAACAAAATTGGATTTTCCATTTTTGGATTTTTTTATTTTTCAATGATCCAGCTGAAATAAATAAAAAAGAAAAAGACAAAACCATCCTCCAAAACCGCCTTGGGGGGTTATTTGGCCGGTTTTGGAAAGTTTAGGGGTAGAATAACCGATTTTGTAGTTTGGGGGTTAAGAAGTCCAGGTTCAATAGTTGAGGGGGTTATGTAGACTTCTTTCAAATAGAAACGAATAAGAGAAATTTAACTCTGGGAGATCAATAAAAAATATTATTTATGTTACAGGAGGAGTATTGAAGCATCTAAACCAGAGGCTTTGCACATGTTGGCAATAGAAAGCAAAGATAGAATACCAAGTGATGCTTTGCACATGTTCTTTATCCCGCGTTGTGGACACATCTCACCTCATACATGATACACCCCAATCTCCGTTTCACTTTACATCACCAAGTTTCATGCACAACTTCAACCCATTTGGTCAATCAGTAAACAAGCCACCATATAGCCACTCTCCTCCAAAATTTCATGGCGTTCATATTCGACACCAAGGTAGTTGGCTGCAACATCGTCTCAAGGCAGATTTGATAGAGCATATATGGCAAAAATTTAGTGGTCAGCAGCAACAACCAGATCAAGGATAGAGTCTCTGCCTCCTACTTTGTTAGTTTGTCTCAGCGATGCACTATGGTATAGTATTGTCCGCAGAGATTTGTTCAGAAGAGAAAAAGGAAAAGACGTTAGACAAGACAGTGCTTTTCAATAAACTGCAAATGTGTAGACTGGTTGCATCCTCCTGTCTCCAGCGATACTTTGTCCATCGGCAGCATCGTTCAAAATTCACAAGGTACACATTTGGCTCAAAGACATAAAGAAAGAAGGTAAATACGCCCATTACAGTAACATAAAGGTTTCACCTTCAACACACACCGAAGGTACACCTATGGGTGGTTGAACGGACCATAAAAATTAACAAGAAAGTCACAGCTCAACAGGGCATACATTTATGGGTTGATGACACACAGCTTAAGATTTTTGGCATTTAATTAAACATGTACTGCTTCACAAAAGGAAATACTTGGATAAATACACCCATTACGGTAGCACAAAGATTTCACCTTCAACACGCACCGAAGGTATAGCTATGGGTGGTACAGCCGACCATAAACATTAACGAGAAAGCCACAGCTCAACAGCGCATACATATAATGGGTTGATGACACACAGCTTAAGATTTTTGGCATTTAATTAAACATGTACTGCTTCAGAAAAGGAAATACTTAGGTAAATATCACCAGCCAGTTAACCATGCAAATGAAATCAAACTCAGCCACTTCATGATCCAGTCTTCATTCTCGAATATGCAGGAGAGCTACATATCATTGCATTAAGAAGAGGAAAAGGTCAAAATAGCCAAGTTACACACACCACCACACACCCAAGACACACGCCACCACCCCAGCCCCTGGGGGGTTCACAGTTTGAAAAATAGTAACGCGCCGATAAACAAAACTATCACCACCATGATCCAGTCTTCATCATCATGGTCAATGGTGGAGATCCCACATCGACTTCACCACATAGCACGTCGATCCCCCTAAACCGACCAGTCTAAACACAAAAGGCAGACTTGGCACTCTGCGCTAAATCAGCATTTTCCACACGGTTCCTAGCCCTGTCAGATGAGAGAGAGGAGGTTCCTAATGAGTTTTGTGGCAAACGAATTGCACATAATACTAAATACCACCTTGAAAATGAAATTATGATTGTTCCACAGAGTACTTCCAAGAAGTGATTTCTATCCCTTGGACATTATTTCTCTTCAAATATTTATTAATCTCTACAGTTTTGTACTCAGACAACACATTATGACTGGCAGTGCTTTTGGTTAGCTATCCAGAAAAAAATGCTGGACTGATCACCTAGCAAAAAGGGGACTCCCTTACCCGGAGCAGTGTGTGTTATGCGATCAAGAGGATGCAGTGCAACATATCCTCACTACTTGTGTTTTTGCTCGGCAGTTCTGTTCTAATCTGCTAGCCTCCCAAGGATTGGGGCGCACTGTGGTGGTGCCAAGATGTAATGAACAAAGCTTTGTCAAATGATGGAGAAAAGCTAGACGGAAGATGGAGAAAACTTGAAGACAAGGGTTTAATTCTGTTATGATCCTAGGCGCTAGACTTTTTGAAATCACAAGAACAAATGTGTTTTTGATGGTGCCTCTCCTTCCTTGCCGACTGCCTTAAATTTCTTTAGGGAGGAGGCAAGACTTTGGTGTATGTCGTCTGGAGCTAAAAAGCTCCAGCACCTGGTTATGGGTTGTGTAGAGGTCTGGGTCATGCAGGATCTGGTGTGAGGCCTCTACATAGGTCGTTTTTGTGCGTCATTATAAATTAATAATAGGTGATCTGTCTGTGATGTAATGTTGTGCAGCCTGCCAACCTCCTTCCACCTCCTAGGAGAAGTTTGGGGGTTGCGTTGTGCAGGGATCTTTACCCCTTTCTCTCTATAATATAAAGATGCAGAGCTCCCCTGCGTGGTGAAAAAAAAATGACTGGCAGTTCTAAAAATATTATGAACGGTACTAACTCCATTTGTTTTGAAATGTGTGCATACTCCTTTTTATGTGCAAACATGAATGTTTAATCAGAAACAATTTAAAAAATACAATTTCTTAGCAATTTTTCCAAGGTTGTTTCCATAACAAGTACACCATCATACTACGTTGATATATTGTATGTGGAATTTGTCATCAACGGCAAAGGATTTGATTGAATAATAAGCAGAGGCATTGCATCGAATTCTTGTCCACTTACCGCTGCCACCACAGACGCAGAACACTCTCAGCTTTGTCAGCAGGCTCCCTACCCTTAGTAGAGAAGTGACGCCAGCTCTGCAGCATGCATTATGATTAATAAAAGGTTAAAAGACTAATCCAAGTATAAAACAAATAGTAGAACATTAACCAGAACATGCGCATAAATTTCAATACAACTGCATGTAGAGATGATGATCGATGGATAATTAAAATTAAATCGTATCATAGTACAACCTTGAGGTATTCGTGGTATGGATATTTAACCTCTACAACCTACATGATTATGTACTTTGTAAGAAGTCAAGACAATCCATCTGAGATAAAATGGGAAAAAATATGTGTTGTCCCCAACCCATGAAATGGATAAGCAAATGAAACTGAAAACAGAAAAACTTGAAACAACAATATTAGGGCCACGGCATAGTTACTGCCATTGCTTAAAATGACACAGACAACACAATTCCAGTTCCTAGTGGTGGAATTGTCACAAGCATGTGTATCAAGTTTCGAAACTGTCAACATGCAGTGGATGCAAAAGGGCCACAAAGTTAAGGATGCACCAACTTGAGTTATTTGAGATAAAAATTTATCACCTCGACAATCTAAAAGACTGAAACATTGTAAGAATGAAAAAATCCGTTGAGATAAAATGGGAAAAATGGTTTGTTGTCCCCAAGTTATGATGTGGATAACCAAATCAAACTGAAAACAGAAAAACTTGAAACAACAATATTAGGGCCACCACCTAGTGGCAGCTACTACTTAAAATGACAAAGACAACTCAATTCCCAATACTATTGGTGGAATTGTCACAAGCAGGTGTATCAAGTGTCAAAAATGTCAAAAGTGGATGCATAAGGGTTCATCCAACAATAACTTCAGCAAAAACACAGTTTGCAACTAAATGTAGCCCTCAGGCCACAGAACAGCAGAAAGAATGGTTTCAAAATGAGACTAACATCTCTATTGTTCAAAATTTGGACTTGATTATCATGCCAAGTAGAAGTTACTTTAAGAGCTACTTAACTGAAACTGAGGCTAGCTCTCAAGACAAGGGCCAACACAACCCACTCCACTAAAGCCTTAAATACCTCATCAGTGGAGATTTATCCAATATACAATCATCAAGGATAGAAAAATATCACCACTGAGCTGTTCGTGGCAACCAGTACAAATACCATATCAATATGTAATCAAATTCCGTTTTACCCAGATGAAAGTCATCAAACATCAGACAAACATTTGCACTAACTAAAGTTGTCAGATTGGAACATCACAACCATAGCAATAAAATTCAGTGCAATTGTCCTTTCATAAGGGCTGGACAGCCTCCACTGTTCTAGGACTAAAAAAGAAATCCTTACGAATGAAGCATAGATTATGGGAGAGCGTGGTTAACAACCTGAGGAAACCCATTGCAAGCAGTGAAAGTGATGGACCAATAAGGTCATATTTGAATAGTGGTGGTTACCGTTGTACATTCTAATATGTTGCGTATTGTGTACTGTTCATGTTAGCTTGTTAGCGTGAGCATGACGTCATTCCCCCCTCGTGCGCGTCCTTTCCGTTCATGCAGAGTCGTGTGTGTGGTTGTTGGTGCCCTGACCCGGCGGTCCGGACCCAATCAGTGATGATGCTGCGTGTTCCTCGTCCCAGATGTTGATACAAGAGACAATACAGTAACGCACGGGTTTATCCTGGTTCCGGCCGTGGGGCCGTACGTCCAGCAAAGGGTGTGCGAGAGCATTGTACTATCTTGCACCGGAGGTGCTTATAGTAAGGGGTACAAGCGAGGCGAGAGAGGGATGGAAGCTTCCAAGTCTCCGCTAGAGGAGGAGTAGATTGAGGCGAGTGCCAATATCGGAGCTCGGAGGAGCGTATATGCTCTGCTAGTGGTGCGAAGCATTCTGTCCTACCGAATGGGCCGACCCCCCAAAGGGAACGCCCACATCCTCCCTTTATAGACACAAGGAGGGACGGTGTACATGCACAGGTGGTCATGAAAGTCGTCTTTTCTCCGAATCGCGGGGGTGCAGTGGTCAAGCACTGTGAGAAGTACACTGTGGGGTATGGCGCCGGGCGTGGCAGTTCGTCCTGGACTTCGTCCTTGGTCTTGCGAGGATCGCGCCGGCGTCCTGGTGGCTCCAGCGGGCAGCGTGGCAGCGTTCCGAAGGTACTGCAGGCCAAGGTCTTGTCCTGGTCAAGGCCGGAGTCGCTTCCGAGAGTCATGCCCATGCCGTTCGGGGGGCTCCGCGGAAGGGAAAGTACGAAAGAGGCATGGGGAGTCGGCAGCATAGTAGCTGGAGTAGTGCCGAGCACGTCTTGCACTGCGTCGCAGATTCCCACAGTGTCGTCACAGCGTCCGGAATGGCAGAGCAGTGACCGGAGTTGGCGGACAAGACTCCGGTCACAGCCACTGTGGAGGATGGCGGCCTGGCGCCGTCAGACCCAGGCGCTATGGAGGAGTGGTTGGCATTAATGCCTCCGTACGGCGGGCGGGTAAGTGGAAGGACTGTTTGTCCTTTCTGTCGAGGGGTGGCTTTGCCCGGTGTCAGAAGAGCACGCCCCAACCACTCGCACTTAATACGGGTTGGTGAGGGAGCTTCCAGCGGAAGGCTAGTGCCCGCGCCCGCGTCCGCGTGACACGTTTAGGCTCCGAACCCCTCCCGAGCAACTAGCTGAGCCGAGAGCTCACGTGGGTCCAGATAGGCACGTGGAGGTCCCGGACCCATCTGCGGGGGTCCGGGTCCGCGGCCACAGGTGCTGAGCATTTCCACCTCTGGGACACGTGGTGACACCGGACCCGTCCCCGAGCGGGAAGCGGGTCCGGGACCGCTGGTTCGGTGAGATGGAGTCGGACCCCAGGGGTCCAGCTGCTCAGCTCCTTAGGGCGTAGACGATCTGCTTTCTCGAGGGCAGGCTCGCTACCCTCGAGCGGGGGCGGAGTTGCGGGGCACGGTCGAGGGCTTCGGCGGGGAGCCCTCGAGCGAGGCGGAGATCACCCCGCGGGTTTGAGGGGGGTGCGGACGGGCCGCACTGAGTACGTGGCCTGCATGTTGGGCTTCTTTGAGTCCTTTCCTTTCTCCCAGCTTGGAAGGAGGCTGTAGGGCTTCGTGGGCCCGGTTGCCCAGCATGTGTTTGTGTTTTAGGGTGGTTTTAGTCCCCCGATTAGGGTGCCCCTAATCATGGTACCCGACAGTAGCCCCCGAGCCTTTGGTCGAGTCAGGGGATTCAGCCAAAGGGTATTTCGGCAAATTTACACCTTGATGTGATCGATCGGTGCTGCGCTCCCCGCCAGACGCATCCGGATGCTGGCCTGGTGGATGCGACAACTCGTCGGTCGGGGTAGTGTGCCTGGAAAAAGCGCTCCGAGGCGCGCGCGCCTTCTTGTCTTATTCGGGTGGCGAGTCGCGTCAGGGCGCTGAGCAGGCTAGGGCCATGATGGCGCCTGCTGCTCTGCAGCTGGTGCTATTGCCGCGCTATCCCGCGTTCAGGGTCTCAGCCCTGCTTTCCCTGGTCACCTTACAACACGCCGTTCGAGGGCAGTCGGCTAGCGCTGATGCTGGGCTGCTCTGCGTCCAGGGGCTCGGCTTTGTGTTGTTTGGTCACGTCTCGGCATGGTAACCGATGTCATCTTTTGCTCGTGGGGTGCCGCACCGTCACGGGCGATCCAAGCTTAAAGCTTGGCACCCGATGCGGCTATAAATAGAGATCGTGGGACTCCCTTTCCTCTCCAACTTCCCTGCTCTTACTTCTAGCATCGCCTAAGTCTAGTAATATTTCCCTTTGCCTTTCACGGTCGTCCCCTGGACGGGGTGGCCTGGCTTCTTTAGGCTTTGATGCTAGAAGAATGCTTGCAAGCGGCGGGGGAAAGCTGGAGAGGGCGTGCTCACCATCCCTAGGCTTCAGTGGGATTAGCAGAAGAGCATTGGGCCTGTAGGGCCCTACCTCTGCGATGTCCCTCAGCCTGAAGGGGCGTTGAGACGCCTGACCATGGCGTCGGCGCCAGGTTTGGTGGCCGTTCTTCGCATCGTCCCTCTTGGCGACAACGTCGCTCTCGGGGAGATGGTGCAGAGGGTACTGTCCACCAGCTCGACCCCCCGCAAGGTCTTCGGTGGAGGAGACACTAGAAGAAAGCTTGCGAGGAGGGCATCCCATCGGACCCGTGCGGTCTGGGGGCTACTCCTCGCAAGCCCGAGCAGCCTGGTCGTGATGTCGGCCAAGGACTTGGTGCTCTTCATCGGCGCTCGATCCTCCCCAAGACAGAGAAAATTGCCACGCAGGTGGCAATGCGTTTGTACTTTTGACGGCTTCGAGCTGGTAACCCTTTGTAATCTTTGTTTGTAAAGAGCAATGAAGTCTCCTCCTTCGCGGAGAGGATGACCGAGGGTGTATGGTGTGCGTCAGCCCTGTAGAGGCTTTTGGTCCTCGAATGTGTGAAGTTTCCTTCGTGGGGGCGCGCTAGCGCACCCGCGGGTGTTGCCCCCGAGGCCTTGGAGGAGTGTTTGCACTTGTCCAATGGCTATAAACGTCGCCCTGCCTGGTTGCTTTACTGGGGTGGCCGTCCAACGTCTTTTTCACCTAGCATCGGCATTCCTTTCAGCCGGCCTTGGCGTTCTTTGTGCTGGCGCAGCGACTCAGGGTCCTGCCGAACCATCTGGCAGGTGCGCGTTAAGAGTGAGGGTTTTGGTTGAACACGTGGAACTTCGTAATCGACGGTTGCCGACCCATTCGAGGGTGCGGTCTGAGCCGCGGTGTGCGAGGAGCCCCCGAGCCCCGGCCTGCGTGAAGGCGTCCAGGGGACCCTCGACTTTTATTACGACCCTCGTCGCCCTTCCGCAGTGAGGAGGGGTGAAGCGCACCATGCTACCCATGCCCAGGCCGCGAGCTATGGCTGCTTCGGTGAGCTATTATCGGGTAGTTCAAGTGGATGTCCGTGCCCTGTTCGATAAGGGTCGGCTCGTGGTCCATGGACACATCACATAAAGCGCTCGCAAAGGTTCGCTAGGCGGGGCTCGGACCCGTTCGATAGGGTCTGAGGGCTCGATGCTCTCCCTCGATGGGATCCCCTTGCTAGGCACCCTCGACTGGCCTTGAACACTGCGTAGGATGTCTCGAACTCCACATTCGAGGGTAGCTTGTACGGCACATCCATGCAGTCCCTGACTCTGGCGATCTGGGGCGCCTATCGAACCCTCGACGGGCCAGGCTTCAAACCCCTGATCAGTAAGGCCTCGGAATATGGTTCCTTCGAGGGTGAAGAGCCCTCGAAAGGAATATTCCGTCACAGTTCACAAACGGCGCGGAGTCGTAGGTCGTGCGTGCGGGTCTTCCGCTGATCGTGGGCGACGTGGCCCGATACGTGAGGTGCAGTGCGGGCGCGCCTTTTCAGGAAGCTGCCTTAGGTAGGCGAAGAGGCGTGGGCGGCGGCTGACGGATAGTACAGTGCTAAGTTGCGCCGCGCCCGTCGGTTACCGCGCCATAATTATTGCCAAGTGCGCGCGTGGGAGACTCCGCGGTCGTGGGGCCCAGCCGTTGGCGACAGCAAAATCTACCACATTGAATGCGGCTAATTCGGGCCACGACAGCGAATCAGCCCATTTTGATGAATAAAAACGGGGAAGGGGGGATTGTTTGGGCTCACCTAGCCATTTTGCCTTCGTCTCCCCTGCCTTTTCCACCTCCCCTGCATCCTGAGTCTAGAGCCGAGAGCGAGAGGAGGAAGGAGAGAGCGAGAGCGCACCTTAGCCACCGTAAAGCTTGCCTTCCCGCACCCCCAGCGGTTCGAAGTGATGTCGAATGTCCAGGAGCCGTTATCGTGGGGGAAGTCCACCACCACCGAGGCGGTTTTGGAGCAGCTGGTCGACGACAAGCTGCTGCCGGTGAACATCAACTCGGAGCGGCCGGCGTGGATCCCCCCGCGACCAGAGGAGACCGAACCAAATCCCCCCGAGGGCTACGTCGTGAGTCTCGTGCGACTCCACGAGCGGGGATTCAGCATCCCCGTCGGCAGATTCATGCGGGCGCTGTGCGAGTACTACGGGGTGGAGCTGCACAACTTCAGCCCCAACTCCATCTCGCAGGCGGCGGTCTTCGTCGCTGTCTGCGAGGGGTATCTGGGGATCGAGGCGCACTGGGATCTTTGGATCCACTTGTTCCGCGGAGAGCTCTTCATCGAGATCGTGCGGGGCCAGCCGAAGAGGTTCGCCCGCGTCGGCGGTCTGATACTCCACTTGCGTCCAACCCGGATGAGTTTGTACATCCCCAACAGGATGACGACGAACAATGCCGGGTAGACTCGAGGGTAGTTTTACCTGCGCAACTTCGGCAACCGACTCCCGGCGTTCACCAACAAGGTGCTCCGGGAGAGGCTGGAGAAGTGGGACTGGGGGGTATCGCCCCCAGCGCATCAGACCAGGCTCGAAGTGCTCACTGAGGCGTTGTGGCACCTGGCGAGGAAGGGGTTGACGGCGGCAGCCGTCATCGTGAACTTTCACCGGCAGAGGGTAATTCCTCTCACGGAGAGGAGCCTGCCGATATTCGACCTCACCTTCGAGGCCCGGGCCTCGGGCTCGAGGACGTCGCTCGTGCTGCCCGGAGGGAGAGGAGCACGGTGGCGGAGTTCCCCTGACAACCCCGAGGATCTTTGGAAGATCAAGATGCGCCCCGAGGCGGGGTACCTTTCTGTGGTGAGTTCCAGTTTCAATTCGTTACCGATTTGTGCTTCTCCTCTCCCCACTCCCTGATTCTGACTTGGTTGTGTTTCGCAGGGGTTGAGCTGCAGGGGCTTCACCTCAAGGCCTCCGGTCCCGGAGGAATGCGAAGTCAACCGCCTATACGCAGAGACGGTGAAGAAGCAGAAGGACGCGGCGGAGGCGGCCGCCGCCAAGAAGAGGAAGAGGAAGGAAAAGCACGACAAGGCGTGCAAAATTGCACACGCGGAGGGAAAGCCGCGGCCTGCTACGCCCGAGTCCACCGAGGAGGAGGAGGGCTCCTCGGATGCCGAGATTAACTTCTCGGACGACGACGAGGCGACGACAGGCGCGGGTTCCCTACCGGTCTATCGAGGGACTGGCGACGAGGATGTGCCCGTGACGCTTGGTGAGGCGAGGCTCACACCAGGTTCATTGGTGAATCCGCCCCTCGTAGGGGCGGAGCGGAGATCGCCCACGCCAGCGGCGGGACGAAGGTCGCCCACGCCGGCAGCGGGCGGGAGGTCGTCTGCCGCCTGCGACAGGACATAAGTCGTCTCTACCGGCGATGGGTAGGGGGACTCCAGCGCCCGCGGTGTCGACGGGTAGCGGTGGGTCCGCAGCGAGTGCGGAGACGCCTGCGCAGATGACTTCGAGGCTCCAGGCCGATCCGAGGACGACGCCCTCAGGTCAGTCGTCGAGAGGTGTCAGTGTGCTGCGGGCCCAATGGAGCGGCTCGGGCAAGCGCAGCTTGAGCGCCCGATCAGGGTAAGTGATTTGATTTTATTCTTCGCATTCGTTTAATTAGCCCCCCAATCCTGTTGACTTCAGCGCTTCTTCCCCGATTACGAGCTCCGGGGCCATCGTCAGGGATGTAGCCCCGTAGTGGACATTGTAGCGGAGGCCGCGAAACTCCAGGAGGCGATGGCTCAAGGGGCCCAGAAGGCCCTACAGGCTCGAGCGCCAGAGTGCAGGGGCGATGCCGCGGCCCAGGTGGCGCTGTAACGGCCGCTCAGGCTGACGCCGAGGGGGAGGTCAGCCGGGGCGGCGCAAACAACACCTCCCGGCCGGACGTCGAGGTCGAGGCCGGTCGGGGCGACGCGGACAGTGCCGCCTGGCCGGTCGAAGGAGAAGGAGAAACTGGTGGGGGCGCGCAGGACCGCCCCGCCAGCCAAATAGGGGTGGAGACCCTCGTCCTCGAACCCCCGAGGGCTGGGGTCGAGGGTGTCGCGGAGGAGTCGGTGCCAGGGGTGCCGGCAGAGGAGGAAACCCGTGTCCCGGAGCCTGCGGGGGCTCAGAACGACGGGGTTGTTGCGGCGGTGACAGCGCAAGCGGCGCCCGAGATTGTGAAACCGGTGCTGCAAACTGCCGGAGAGCAGCGAGGAGTACGGGAACTCGAGGGACATCGATCCTGCTACTTGCTGCCAGTGCCGCCGACCGGATTGCCGAGTTCAAGTCGGCCTCCGAGGAGGTACTCAATGCGGGGACGTCCGAGGGGCCCCGTCCCGGGGCGATCGTCCAGTCCGGGGTCCCTCTGGAGTTTCTCCGCAGCGAGCAGGAGGAGGAAGCCGTCTGGAAGGCGCAGTTCGAGGCCGGCTCTCAGATTTTGGGCCACCTTGACCGTGCCTTAGAGCTTCATAGAACGACGGATTTCCAGATCTGCCAGGTAGGTGGCTCTCTCCCCGGAATCGTTAGTATTTGGCCTTGATTTTGTTCGTTTCATTCACACTCTTCCACTTGCAGTGGCTGAGGGACATCTCGCGCAAAAAGAGCGACGAGCTGAACCGGCTGTACTCCCAAATGTGCTGGCTTGGGCAGCACAATGCCAACTTGGGTGCTAAAGAACATCGACGCCAACACCAAGATGACAGATCTCGGGGCGCGTCAACAGGTGCTAGAGGAAGAGTTGGCGCGAACCGCCGGCGAGCGCGACATCCAGAGGGCCACGGCGGAGCAGAAGGCTCAGGAGGCCGAGGCGGCAGACTGCCGAGCTGCAACGTGTCAGGACGGCGCTCGAGCAGAAGGAGGTCGAGCTCCAGCACAAGGAGGCCGAGCTCCAAGACAAGGAGGCCCGAGCTCCAATGCGAGAAGGCGACCGTCGCCACGCTCTCCGGGACCCTCGAGGAAAAGGGCAACCCCCTCGAGGTAGACCTGGGCATGGGCTGCCCGACCCGACGGACCCGACCCAACCCGCCCGAAAATAGCCGACCCGACCCGACCCGAAGAGTTTGATGGGCGGGCTCGGGTCAAAATTTTTGACCTGGTATGACTAACGGGCCGGGCACGGGCTAAAAATTTTGACCCGAAACCCGAAAAACCCGAAGAAACCCGACATTTTACATAGGCCCGGCCCGACCCGACCCGAACCCGACCCGACCCGACCCGACTGGCTGTCGGGTCGGGTGCGGGCTCAATTTTACGGCCCGGCCACCGGGTCGGGTCGGGCACGGGCCGCTAGAAAAAACACCGGGCTTTTTTGGCCCGACCCGAACCCGACCCGGCCCGAGGATGCCCAGGTCTACCTCGAGGAAAAGGAGGTGGCCATCCGGAATGCGGAGGCCGCCCTCAAGGAGAAGGAGGACTCCTTGTCCTCGCCCGAAGAGGCCGCCCGAGTCCAGTAGGAGGAAGCGCAGAAGAATATCGTGGGTGAGTGCTCGAGATTTCGCTATTGTCGGACCCTATTTCATCACAGCTTATCTTGGTTCCTTTGACCAGAGCTGAGGCAGAGAGTAGCGGACGAGACTGTGGAGAAGGGAGGCAGTCAACACTGCGCTCATAGCTCGGTGATCAGCCGCCTGCGAGCGCTAGGTGGTCGGATCGCCGAGCACAGCCAAGAGCACCTTCCGCCTGGTGTCCTACGAGCCCTCGTCGTGGCCTCGACACACTACATCATGGACCTCCAGAGGGTGTCGTCGGGGTACGTCATAACAACCGACGCCGATGCGGATGCTGCGTCGACCATCATGGATGACGCCGCCGCCGCCGCCGAGGAGTTCGCCACCGTCCTGGCTGTGAAGCTGGAAGCCGACATCCCCCATAGCCGAATTCGATGCTGCAGAAGATCCGCAAGGAGGGGATGATAGCCTGTAGGTAGTCTGGGCCTCGGAGCCCATGTAATGAGTTAGTACTTCATCACAATAGTACTTGTAGATGTAAGACATTGGTAATTGTAAATCGACAGTGTGGCCCATCGAGGCCTTATGCGTTCGAGCCCTCGTTTTCTTTACTCTTTTTTCCGTGTTCTCGTATGCGACTTTGGTAAACTTCTGCGAGGAATTTTGCGTTCATAAGCGACATAGGCGTGAGGTGGTGAGGGGGGTGCCGTATCCCGGAGGCGTAGGCGGCCCCATGACTCGGCCGGCCTCGTACCATAGTTGCTTATGCCTCGCGTCCGTTTTTCCCAAGTATACGAGAAACTTAGATACGGAAATTTTTCGAAAAAACATTGGCGATTTTTTGGGGGCGTCCGGGGGTTCCCCCCACCGTAGTAGCCCCCGAGGGAGGCTTGGCTTTGCCGAGGGTAAAACCAGGCGTACCTCAGTGTTCGTGCGCCTCCGAGCACCCGAGGGTCCGGAAAGTTCCCAAAAAATAAACAAGTAGAGCATACTCCTTTATTGTTTCGGGAAATCGTAAATGTGAGTACGAACGATGTACAAATAGCTTGGAACTCTAAGGATAGAAGCGACATAGCGGTGTGTTCCAAGCATTGGTGAGGACTTCGCAATTCTCATTTGCCGGCTTGTAGCCCCCGAGGGTGGCCTTCGACAGTGTAGCCCCCGAGGGTGGCCCTCGACGGTGTAGCCCTCGAGGGTGGCCCTCGAGGGTACACGCGTCGGAGAGGGGGACCTGTAGAAAGTCGGTGGCTCGTAGAGCCCATGCAGTCGGATTAGCAATTTACCTTTAACATGTTTCCATGCGAGAAGACAGATTAATGTAAACCAACAGTGTTGGCCGCTCGAGGCCTTGTGCGTTCGTGCGCGCTGTTTTTGTTACTAAGTTTTCATGCTCTCGTATGTGACTTAGATAAATTTCTGTGAAGAATTTCGCGTTCATAAGCAACTTAGGCGTAGGGTGGTGAGTGGAGATGTCGTATCCCGGAGGCGTAGGCGGTCCGCGGCTCGGCCGGCCCCGTACCGTAGTCGCTTACGCCTCGCATCCATTTTGTAAGTATACGAGAATCTTAGATACGAATTTTTTTTAAAAAAATGGTGTGGCGATGCTTTGGGGACGTTTGGGGTTCCCCCTGTAGTAGCCCCGAGGGAGGCTTGGCTTTGCCGAGGGTAAAGCCAAGCGTACCTCAGTGTTCATGCGCATCCGAGCCCCCGAGGGTTCGGAAGGTTCCGAAAAATAAACAAGTAGAGCATACTCCTTTATTATTCCGGGAAATATGAGTACAAACGGTGTACAAAAGGGTTTGGAATTTCAAGGATAGAAGCGACGTAGCTTAACCTGAATGTTCCAAACGTTAGTTTTGGGTGTGGTTCGTCGGAGTAGCTGCTCTGGGCACAGCGGAATTCATCGGTGGCTCAACTGGTCAGTTCATCGGTGAGTCCGCCGTGTCGTTTGCCGCGTCGTTGCCCCGCTCCTCCCGCTCGACCATGGAGAACTTCCGGGCAAGATCGTAGTCCTCCTCGCTGGAGTCGTCGGAGCAGGCGAAGCAGTAGTCTGCCGCAGCCTGGAACGCCAGGAGTGCTTCGCGATCGCGAACTCCGGAGAAGTCCGGGGCGATGCGTTCGCGCACGAAGACGTACCCCTCATCCGAGGAGTCGGGGTACGAGCTGCCAAGTGGCGGTGCCGCGAGGTCGTGGATCGAGATGAGGCGATAACCCGGCAGATCCTCGTGCGCACTCACGTTGGTGCTGACGGATGAAGTGTGGGTCGTAGGGGGGTGTGCATCCCGGAGGGAAAGGGGTGATGTCGCGGTCGCGCCCTCCTCGGAAGGTACCGTCGCTGCAGTTGGTGGGTGAAGCGCGTCCTCCACCACGGCGCCGGGCTGCGACCTGCCAGCCTCGACCCATGTGGGGGAGGCAGGGCAGGCCGTTCCCGCAGTCGGTGATGGTGAGGTGACGGCATCCTCCGTTGCAGCGCCGGACTGTGACCCGCTTGCCTCGACCATGCGGGGTGGCAAGGTGAGCCGCTCCGCGCCGCGCCATGCACACTCACTGAGCGTGTCGGCGCGGGTGCCTCCCGCGCCGGGACGGTGGTGTCGGCGTGTCGGGGTTGCCCTCCGGACGGGAGGATGTCCGTGCCGTGGCGGTCGCCGGTCACGACGAAGTCGAGACTCCCGAACCAAATCACGTATCCAGCTGGGAGCGGATCCGTGGCACCCATGGGGAATGGGTTGGATCTGCTCGCCATCCCAGGAGATCAAATGGGAACAAAAGATAAAATATCACGCAGCTCCCCTACCTAGGGCGCCAACTGTCGGTGCCCTGACTCGGCGGTCCGGACCGAACCAGTGATGATGCTGCGTGTTCCTTGTCCCAGATGTTGATGCAAGAGGCAATACAGTAACGCACGGGTTTATCCTGGTTCCGTCGTGGGGTCGTACGTCCAGCAAAGGGGTGTGCGAGAGCACTGT